>NC_063188.1:35524875-35824875 GCF_023159225.1 Perognathus longimembris pacificus
TAAATTACTATCAAATAGAGACAGTGGGAAGGTGCTGTGCTAATTACTAAATTAATAATTGATTTCTTATATTGTATTTTCCACTTTTATTCAGAGCAAGTTTATTCTGAGTTCCCAAGGGAAGAAGCATTGAACAGAAATTCTCCTTTTGGTTACCATGAAGTTAAAAGGTTCAAATCAGAGGTATCTCCATATACCTCCATTGTCTCTAATGCCTTGCCACCCTGAGATCAGGAAATGAGAAGAGGAAAGAGGTTTCTGTAACTGTTCTAAAAATGTGGACATTATTTGAGATTTATTGCATTTTGGTGTTACATTTGGGTAAACAAAATAGTTGGTAAATAAGGAACTCCAATTTTGAAAACTTTTCAAAAATTAATAAAAATGTTAGTGTTAAAACATTATGGAAGCACAAACTGTTAGGAAAATATTTCTTAATTTGTCATAATTTCCTACATATCTAAATTGTCTCCTGCAATTTTGAAGACCTAGTCTCAGAATTCAGAACTGTTTCTGTCTTCTGAATTCAGGAGTAGAGGGAAAGAATGAGCACCTGGATGACTAATTTTAGTAGGGTGGGGGTAACAGGAAGAAAAAGAACCACTAGAAGGCAGTGTTTACTGGTCAAGTGAAAGATCTTCAAGAACTGTCTGATCCACAAAACCAACTATGGCAGATTTTTGAGGAGAAAAATGAATCAATAAATACTTGAGCAGTAATAAACTTCAAATTTAAGATATTAAAGAAGAATGAGGGAACAAAGGGTGACATTCAGACAGCAAAAAGAAGGAAAGATTGCATAGCACAATATCTGGAAGGAGATAGCAGAGGCTTGTCTCTTAGTTTTAAATATTAGAATTTAAAAATTTATGGATAAAGAACCTCAGAATGGTAGAAATGATAGTATAAAAGCTAGAGTGAGATCCAGCGGAGAAATGGGCTTACAAATATAAAGTTAGGAAACTCCTTTCTAAAGCAGTTGCATAGTCTCCATCCATGAAAATGATTTGGGGAATTCTACTTAAAACAAAACAAACTAAACAAAAAACAAAACCACTAAAAAATCTCCACAGATCTCTTGGCCTTGCATAAAATTGTGAAATCAGAATTTCCTGAGATAAATCTCTAAGATGTCCAGATGACTCTTGATTCTCATGCACTCTTTTCTTGTATGTGTGCACTAACATGAAAAACACTACTCTTAAAAACTGGGGGAAAATAATTTTAAAACAATAGATTGAAGTACAATGTCAACATGAGAAGATATTCTTCTTGTAATAGAAGACATGTTGAGTATTACTGTCCTGGTGGACTTGAAGGTAAAAACTACTTTTACACCAGCTAAAAACTTGGTAGAAGTGGGAAGTTTCCCATGACTGAATGCAGAAATCTGAGTTCACTCTGGTTTTGGAAGATTGGGAAAACTGCCAGTTAAATTTAAATACAAGCCGAATGCAATTTAAATATAGTTTTGGGATCATGTACTATTTCAGATCACCTCTGCTACTACTGTCCTCCAAGCCTGTCTAATCCTCACCCCAATATAGATTAAGACTATACAGGACAGTGCCAAATATCATGGCCACAGTCATGAGGAATGTCACTGTTATATTGGACACATAAGGCAAAAGGGACAATCGTAGTGAAAGACATACCAGATTTGCAGAGGGAAGAAATAGTTTCCAGTCCCAGAGACTGAGTGAAACAGGCTTGCATGAGGGACTTATATACAATTATATAACTGTATTTATATAATGATATTACATATATGCATAATATATATTTAGAAATTATATATCTAACACATATAATCTATATATGATATATAAATCACATATGAAAATATATAGTGTATTTATATATAATATATATTTAAATGTATGTATCTGTGTGTGATCACAGATTATTTTCTAGATATGGCTGATAGGTGAGGTGAAAAATATACACATACGATATACACAGGTACAGTTACAGAGATATAAAAAAGCATAAAACTTAGCAATTCTGTTGTGAAAAAAGAAGTACAAATCATGAATGTCTGCATTTTTCCTTTGTTTTTCACTTACAGGAACTATTTTTCAGCTGAAAATCAGAAAAAATTATAGCAAGCTATTGATTAACAAGCTTGATGTAGTTTACCTATTTTGTTAATAATTATGTTGGCTCTGTTACTTTGTGCCTATAATGTTTGAGCATTAAGTAACACTGTTTTAGAATTATACAAAAATAAAATTTTAATTGTTAAGTGATGTAATTTGCCACCTTCTTTGCTTCTTCAGCATTCATTCCTGCTTAATATTTAGGGTTAATTTATTACCATGTAATTAAAAAATAATCACAATTTTCCACCACTGTTTTTGAGATAAGATCTTTCTATAATATCTAGACTCGCCTGGAATTTACTATGCAGCCAGTTTGGCCATGAACCTATGATCCTCCTGTTCCAACCCACCACACTTTTTAAAAAAACTAATTAGTATAGTGTACTTGTTTTCCCTAAAGATTTTGACTTATTCCTTTTAGTCTTACAGTAATTTAACTGGCTAGTGGAGAGAAATTAGACTCATATTTAATTACACTTCCACACTACACAACCCCCCCCCCCACTCCAGTTCTGGGAATCAAACCTAGGGCCTTGCATATGCATATGCTACCACCACTGAGCAATAACCTTAGCACTGTAAATTTTTTTTCTATCTGTTTGACAGACCAAAGTTTGGATCTCCTCTCATTATCTGGCTGCTGTCAACTTGTTATAGTTAGTAGTGAAAGGTGCCAATATTCTGACCTTCACATTTGTCCTATTGAGAATAATTATTGCAAGGAACACCATCCTATGCAATTTATGTTTGCTTTATCATCTCTCCAAAATGCAAACTTCTACCCAAGTTAGATGTGTATTCATCTCTTCATTTACTTTTACTTCTTTAAAGACTCAGGAAGTAAGTTAAACGTAAAGAAATCCCAAATTACTGAACTATAACTCAGTGACAAAAGCAAACAGAACTTTCAACATCTGTAAATATTAGACTTAAAGAAAATTCTAAAGCATATGGTACTCTTTTGCCCTCTTGGGGTTTAGATCTGAACTTTTGGAGAGAGGGGGTAGGGATTATGCATGACTTCCTTAGAGAGTGAAGACAAAATGGCTCCTGAATAAAATTTAAGAATTTTCAGAAGCTAAGGACTTCATGAGACTTTTTATGATATTTGTAAAAGGAGGTCAAATATCACTGGTTTGATTTCCCTGGTTCACTCTTCATTGCAGACTAGTTTTATCTTTCTCTCCTTGCCACGCCCTAGCCCCCTGCCCCACCACTGAATTGCATTGTAAATGGTGAGGCTGTTTTGATTATCTACTAGGCTCTCACCAAATTTTTATATCCCAGGGCTATGGCCCGGTCAGTGAGTCTGGGCCATTTCCCACCACTTTTTTTTTGTGGTAATAAAATTTTTACTTATTTTTCTTCTTGGGCTTGGAATTCCCTGCCCTATTATTTCAATGAGGTCTTTCCCATTCCTGTTTAGTCATTTTTAGAAAGCAGTTTATTTCAGTTTGCCCATTTGTGGTTTCACATATCTGCCCTAGTTGCTTCCCCCCTCCCCCCCCCATGTTCATAGAATGTTCTAGAAGGGTAACATTTCATTCTTTGGTTTTATACTCTTACTTGGAAGTGAGTTCAGTCTGAATATAATAATTCTGTTCAGAAAGGAAACCACCAATTGAAGCTTCCATATTCTAGAAATCTCACTGGAAGTAAGGGAATTTGGGTGCATGTGACCTGGAAAAGAGATTTCATTTTTAAAAAAGTGCTGTGAACGGACTTTATGAAGCTGCATTAATAATAGAAATACCAGTATTTGTAATTCAACTCTTTTGTATTTTAATTTGTTCTTTTAATAGCTAAGAACCATTTGCCCAAATATTCCCCATGTACATCACCTCGTCGCACACACCAATCGAGTGTAAAATTATATTAGTAGAAGTGGAGAGACACATGTTTGTCATTATCAAGAGCATAATCTGTAAATATCAAATACAGATGAAATTAAGGCAAGAAGATTTTGAGTAGTCCTATAACCTCGAGGTTAATATTTAGCTTTTCCCAAAGCAGGCAGGCCACTGTCCTGAACTGCAGATGTCTGGTGATCATTCCAGCAGGGTGCCCTGCATATTTCCCTTTTGGAGAGTCCAGGGGGCCTTCGCATTCAAGAGAGGGTGCAAGTGAAATGCCAATCTAAAAAGGGAACTTGAAAAATGGATTTGGGTGGTGTCCAATATCAGCCAGAAACCAGATGCCAATGAAATAAACAGCGCTGCTAGAATAAGAATTCTGCTAATAACGATAGTGATAACATCTCGCCCATGGATTACCACTGTGGAAAAAAGTTAAGCACCAGGCAAAGGGAGAATCCGCACCAGGAAACCAGGAGAGTAGGCTGTCTAGTTATTTAAGGTGTGCAATATATATATTAGAGCGGGAGTGTAAAATTTGCTTCTTTCGCAAGTGGCGTCGAGTTATTTCTGCTCCCACATGCTTAAATCAAGAATACTGTCGTGACCAGGAGAAAGTTTTAGAAATGCTGTTAGAAAGCGAGAGAGTTGAAAATTGATTAGTTTTGTAGCCGTTCCCACCTAAAAGTAAATGTCTTCCCAAGAGTAGAATTCTCTTCTGACAAAAGAACGACAGGGGCAGTGGGTTCACACCGAATGCACTTTGGAAGCCAAGCGACCTTGCTCTCTTGGCCTCTCCTGGGACCCCTTCAGGACAGGTATGCAAGTAGCTGTGGACAAAGTCAGCTACGGGAGGAAATGGCCACTGTTTGGAGTCCTCCCGCACATCTTCGCCCCCACCTCCAATGCCGCTCACAAGATCTCTTGGCCTTTCCCAGGATGTTGCCGCCGCCCGGATGCCCAGGGGCGCCTATTCCGCGTGCCGGTTCCCGGGGTGCACTCTCGCGCCCGCCCGCGGTCCCGTCGAAGTCCTGGTCTAGCCCAGGTACCGCGAGTTCTGTCTCTTCCCTGGAGTTTAGAACCCACGGAAAGAGAGCACTTAGAGGGTGACGGGCATCCTCTACTTACCGGCAAGTGGCCCAGATCCGTGACCTCCTTGTCTCTCCAGCCCCCAGGTCCCGCCATGGCTAGAAGAGTCAAACGTCAAACGGGAGCCGGCGACCAGAGGACCAAGTGCGGGGTGCGCTAGGGAGTTTAGAGGTGGAGGGAAGATGTGGAGAGGAGGGGAGGGGAGGGAACGGGAGAGAGGGAGAAAGGAAAGGGGAACTGGGTTTGTAGTGTGGGGGAGGAGGGAAAAGTGGAGAGAAAAAGTTAGGGGTGAAGTGAAGCTGGAGTTGGAGTTGGAGAGCCTGGAAATAAAGTTAGGCTAAGGCAAGAGAAAGAGTTCCAGCGTCTGTCCTGGAGAGGAAGAAGCTAGAAGGGTGCTCCGCGGCGAGAGCGCAGCGTCGGCCCTGGCAGGGTGCGTCTCTTTCAGGGTGAGGAGGGGGGCGGTGCAAGAAGGGGCCGGAGAGCTGCTCGAAGGCGATTGGTCCAGCGTCACGTCGCCAGGTGGGCAGCCGCGCAGCGGGAAGGCAAGCTGGGGGGGACCCATTGGCCAAGGGAGGTGCTGTTGGACTATAACGGTTTGCAAGCTGGCCTTTTGCAGCCCTCCCCTCTCTCCTCCGCCCCCTCGCCCCCTCTTAGATTCATGGCTGCGCCCGGCGCCCCCGCCCCGGCTCTGGCCCCCGCCCCCGCTGGCCAGTGTTTCACAGGAAACTTTTTCTAGGCAGCTGCCAGCCCCGGAAAACCGGTCCCGCTCCGCGCCTCTCTCAGGCTGGGCCCCACAGGCTCAGCCACAGTCTAAACAGCCTGCACCCTCGGGTTTTTTTTTTTTTTTTTTTTTTGTCCCAAGAAACACTTGTTAACTTTTCTAGTTGTCTTATTTTCTTTTTCAGCCCCCTCATATCTTCTTGCTTCGTTTATTGCACACACACACACACACACACACACACACACACACACACACACACAATCAAGGTAGAAAGGGAAATGACTTACTACCGGATTAGGGATCAAAAAATGGGCAAGCCCTGGTTGGAGCAGAGGCATGGAGCCCAGGGGCTGCCACAGGTTGGCCTTGGAAGCTCCTAGACTAGCGGAGGACCGAGAAGAGCAGCAGAGACAGAACCTCCCTGAATGCCCCTTCAGACAGACAGCATAGCTTGTGCCCCCAGGGGCTTCGTTGGCATCAAGATCTGGGCACTCGTTGGAATGGCACCTGCTCACAGGTGCTTGGCGTTCAGGTAGACTGAAAGAGTGGCTGCAACCCTCGCTGTCAAAACTCCTAGGTTTGCAGATGCCCTGGTCACAAAGTGCAGAGAAATGTTACTGTGTGCTTCTTCCCAGTTTTCAGCATACGGGCCGGGTTTCATTCATTCTTCCATTCATTGCAAAAACCTTCCGGGCGCCTTGGGTCTCCATCTCCAATTATCCAGCAAAGCTCAGTGGGACTGATACTGGTTTTCAAATGGGCAAATGTAATTTTAGTCTTCAGGAAAGGTGCTTCTTGAAACATTTACAGGAAAAAGGAGGCAATGAGTGAACCTAACCAAATTCGAAACTGTTACAATACAAAGAACAGTTTACAAAAAGTTCTCAAAGCTGCTTACTTTGCTTGCAGTTCCCACACGGAGACCGCGCACCCGAACGAACGCGAAGTCGGAACAACGTATTAGGAGATTTGTTCTCCTTGTTGTTCTTGCTGCTGCTGTTGTTGTTGTTTAATTACTATTTTTTACCTCCTCTGAGAAGATTTATACGAATATTTCTTCCCACTGAATTCGAGTTCATTTCTGACCCCCTCTTCGCGCTTTTGGAACTATTGTCCGTATATGGTGTTGGATTTTGTTTATTTCGTGTCTGTTTCAGTGCCAGAGTTTGACCTCTTTACATTCCTTAACCTCGGAGCTTTGGTGAGCTCGGTAATGGCCACAGTCTGCCGCAGGAACTTAGCCTTGTTACACAAAGAAAATTCTCTCTTAAGGACTGCGGAGAAAAACCAGCCACCATGTCCCCCCAAAATACAAATGTAGGTACTCTGGATCGAATTTTCTCATTAAAAAAAGTGCGATATGTGCCATTTCTGAAACTAAATTTTCCAAGAATTCAAATCTTCACGACTCCACCTCACGAAATCTTGCCACTTTAAAACAATTGAAACATTTCTGGATGATCAGGAAAACTCTCGGATCTTCCTAAATGTGAGTCTGAAAAGGAACATTTCATAACTAGAGAAGGGCAGCTAGCTCATAGAAAGCTAAATTTTTATATACAAATCTTGTTTCTAGTAATCCAGACAGACTCAATACATATATTTAAATGCACTGTTAACAAATAATAGACTTTTTTAGACGATGTATTTTGCTGAATGTAGAACGTAGGGAAAAATCCCATGGACCCCCATGGCAAAATGTTTCCGTCTGTTTAAGGGGGCAAGTCCAGACCAGGCAAAAGAATCCCGGCTGGATCCTTGGGCTCTCAAGGTGCAAGGCTTGGTGGGAGCCTAGGGGGCTTAAGAACTCCATAGGGATTAGTCACATTGCAGGGTGGGACCCTGTCCTGGGATGGGGGTTGGGGGGGGGGGGTGATGGAGAAGGTATGTGCTTAACCAGAATTTGAAAGAGATTCTATACATTTTGACATTTTATTATTATTTTCAGGAGAAAGGAAACATGGAAGAGTATGAAATCTTTCCCTTGTAAATTGGAACAATGGGAAAATTTATGCCTGTCTAGGGGAAGGTCAGTGGGGCTACAGGACCAGAAGGCAAATGGGTAGCCCCAAGCATGAGGCCCCATTCTGAGTAGAATCTTAAAATAGGGCATTTGTTTTCTAATTTCAGAACTACTTTTCCCCTCACCCTAAAAGCAACAACTCTAGTACCCCCTTTAGACATGTTTTCTTTCCCCCCCTCTGTATCTTTCTCAACCTTGAGCTCTACAAAAACAATCCTAATCTAGGTCCCCAAAATTTGTCAGATTGTGTTTTACCCAGAATCCTCTTACTTCTCATATTATATGTCCCATATTTATTCCATCCCTGTCTCCTCCAATCCACTGTTATCATCAAAGCAGAAACTCTTTTTTGAAATTTTTGGTTATTAGTATTTTTAAGAGCTAAAATTTATTGATCAGTTGCTATGTACAGTCGACCCAGTGCTTTCCCTGTATCATCTCATTTAATTCTGAGTAAAAAATTCTGCACTATTTATTACATAGGTCACTGAACTGGGACAACGAGATGAACTAACTTTCCTAAAGCCTCACAGGTAGTAATTGGAACATTCTGGCTTTCAGCTCAGGCTGTCTGGCTCCAGAGCCCACTTGTCAATGACTGCTGAAGGGCCAGTGCATATTTTCAGAATGTATGAAGAGGAGCCAAATTCAAAATGCCTAAGGGTAAGAGAGATCAGATAACATTCCTTAGGCCCCTGAGCTATCCAGTTCCCCCTTTCCCCCTTTCAGCCCTCAAGCCTCCCCAACAGAAATAACATGAGTTTTATAAAAAGAAATGGAACCCAGTGACTGCTGAAAAATAGTCACTGACAGCCAGAGCAAATCACTTCCCAAGGAAGTCATGAATTTGCATCTTAAGACACTTCCAGAAAAAATCAGTGTTTAGAAAAAGTTAGTAACTATTTCCATTTCATTCAGAGAGTTCTTTGGGAGCAAATCCTATTCTGGGAGAACTTGAAGAAGGCAGAGTATGTGAGTAATCATACTAAACACATTTGAGATACTAAAGGGCAAGTTTAGAGATTAGTTGTTAGGAATACTGTAAACTTGGTGTAAGGGGCATAAGTTTCATTCCCCCCCAGGGGGCCAGTTGGCACCTCTCTCCTCTTGTCCTTTGAAACCCACATTCTCTTGACAATCACCTTGTAACTTTTACTAGAAAAGCAGCTTCAAAGTTAGTACTTCTGCCTTTGTATACCACCACCAACATATTCGTTATTTTTTTCAGATGAAGGGCTGATCACTATAGTCTGGAAAAATATATTGCAAAATCATGTATGTGTCATAAAAGCTATCCTCCGAAAAGATGCTCAGGCACTGTGGAAATACAGGCAGGATGACCATGAGTTAAAGGCCAGACTCAAAAACATGCAACAAGCCACGTGCTAGTGGTGGCTCATACCTGTAATCCTAGCTACTCCGGAGGCTGCGATCAGAGGATCATGATTCAGACGGCCAGGGCAGGAAAGTTCATAAAACTCTATCTCAAATTAACTACCAGAAAACTAGATGTGGCACTGTGGCCCAAAGTGGAAAAGTGCCATTCTTGAGGGAAAGAAAATTTAGGGACAGTGCCTAGACCCTGAGTTCAAACCCCATGACTGACAAAAAAAAATCAAACAAAAAATAATCTTTTTTATTTTTACTTTTCCACCCATTTTCATGTATACATTTGACAGTGATGACATATATCTTAATAGACACTTATTTTAAATTTCAAATCCCAAATGCTTTATTAGAATTTTCAAGTACAATGGTGGCAAATGCTGATAATCCCACCTACTCAACTTGTATAGGCAAAAGGATAGCAAGTTCATAGTCACCTAAGGCAGTAATAAGGACTCTGTCTAAAAGAGTAAAATAGAAATAAAACGGTTGGGAGCGTGGCTCAATTGGTGGGGCACTTGTTCAGCGTATTCAAGGCTTTGGATTCAATTCTTAGTAATGTAAAAAAATTGTTTACATGAAGTAGCTACCCTATATCATTAGAGGTGATACATTAGAAGACAAATAGGCATGATAAGAGATTCACAACAATAAGGAAAAATACAATAAAATAATTATAATATGGTATTGCAGTGTGACTTATTTTGTTTTTTGTTTCACTACTGATGTTTAAATTGTAGGTCTCATCCTTGCTGTGCAAATGCTGTACCATTTGAGTCATACTCTGAGCCCTTTGGGCTTTTCTTATTTTTCACATAGGTTCTCATGATTGTTTTTGCCTGGAGCCAAGGACTACAATCTTCCTCCCTATGCTTATCACCTCCTGCATAGCTGCGATTACAGGTATGAACTATCATGCCTGGATTGTTTGTTAGTGAGGTGTCTTGCTAATATATTTCTGAGGATAACTTTGAATTGAGAACCTCCCAATCTCCACCTTCCCTGTAGCTGGCATTACAGGTTTCAGCCAGCAGATTTGACACCAAAATGAAAGTGTTTTTCGTGATGGTTCTTAGGTTTGAACTTAGGGGCTTATGCTTGTTAGGTAAGTACTGTACAAGTGAGTCATGCCTCTAGGCCTGTTTTGCAATAGGTATTTTTGAGATACAATCTTACTTCCTGCTCACGCAGGCTGCTGAACCATAATCCTCCTATTTCAGGCTGGAATGACAGACATGTTCTATCATGCCTAGCTTTTTCCAATGAAAAGAAATCTTATGGGCTTCTCTGTATGGGCTGAACTGGACCCATAATCCTCCCAAACTCAGGCTCTTAAGTATCTCGGATTGTAGGTATGAGCCACCAACATACAGCTTCAACAATTTTTTTGATCTCATAAATCATTTATTTCCAGAACTTAGCACTTAATATTTTCAGAACACGGATTACCCTAGGTAACTAATGCTATGGAAAACTACTGATGACCAGGAAGGACTATGTACATAAAATATCTCTCATTTATTTTTTTTCTTTTCTGACACCTCATATGTGAAAGTGAATCAATATCTATTAACACAAGTTTCCTATTTACAACACTGGGTCATGGGTAAGAATGGGGAAATGAAGTGATAAAGAACTCTTCCTTATTCCTGTATGTGGGATTTCAAACATGCCAGATCCCATAGTTTTTAATACACCTGTAGGTGGCTGAGGTATCCTATGTGAAAAGAGCCTCCTAAACAGTCACTTGTGGCTCATGACCATAATCTTAGCTACTTAAGAGGCTCATATCTGGGAGACCACTGTCTGAAGCCAGCCAAGGCAGAACAGTCCCCTAGATTTAATTTCTAAAATCAGAAGAAAAAGGCCAGGCTGGAGGCTTGGCTCAAGTGGAATACCAGCTAATTCAAAACCTTTAGTTCAAACTCTAGTACCCCACAGAGGGAAAATAAGTGACTCAAGTAGTTTTGCCAGAGGGAAGACATTTCTTTGGAAACCATTTTGCTAAGGGCCTTTCTTGAAATTTTCTTTCCTTTTGAAAACATGTTAGCTACTATAAGACTTCGACAGTAGTTCTTAGCAATCTTGACACCACACCTTTTGATATTTCCTCTGTGCTACTCCTCTGGGAACAAAGCAACAATCTACCTAATGTTTCTTAGGCTACAGGTTATGAAATGTGCCTCCTAACTGGAGTTTGAAAAGCTTCTGTTCCTTCTCATGGAATGCTCTTAAGCTGGGCATGATTTGAGCTATGCCTGTTTCTAAAATGAGGCCCAGGAAACCTGATCCTGAATGAACATGGGTCTCCTTGCTCTTGCAAACTGGAATGCTCCTCTAAAAAAAGACAATTGTTTTATAAAGAGAAATAAACCAGAAATTTCAAAACAAAGGTCAGGGTAATTTCAGAGTGAGTTTTGAGATTGCTCATGTGGCTTCCTTATTTTCCTAGTCTTCTGTCTTCAGAAATCTCATCCAAATCCTTGAATTCCTAGCTCAGCAAGTTCAGGATCTCCAACTGCTCTCACCTGCCACAAATATCCACAGGAACATATTTACTACAATATTTATCAATCTTAATCTTCAGTGCCCCTCATTTGCACTTCTAAGACCTTGGGGATGGCCTGGAAATTAGATATTGATAAATTTACATTTCTCATTTTATTTATCAATCTTAATCTTCAGTGCCCCTCATTTGCACTTCCAAGACCTTGGGGATAGCCTGGAAATTAGAGAAATTTACATTTCTCATTTAAATAGTCTCTTGAAATTATTATATAAACATAAGATCCAACAAAACTTGGATATAGCCCTACTTAGGGTTAAATATTGAAAGCACAGTAAGCTTGAAAAGTGTGTGTTTGTGTGTGCGTGTGTGTATGCATGCATGCACGTGTGTGTGCATATGAGAAAGGAAGAGGGAGAGAGAGAGAGAAGTGTGGGGAGAGACCCACAATACCATAGAGACTTGAAAAAAATGAGTCACAATTTCATAATACATAATGGAGAGTATATATTTTTATAACAGAAAAGAGCCATAACTTCAAGAACTTCAAGAAACTACCAGTCTATGTAGAAAAAGAGTTCATTAAATAAACAAAATGGAGATCCTTTTGACTAGAGATAAAAAAGAGATTGGAAACAGACCTAATGTTATGGTGCATGCTGCACACTGATGACAGGAACACACATGGACAAACTTCTAAATCCAAATCATCCCACTGAGGGGAGAAAGTAGTAATCATTGATGTGCATGTTTTTAGAAAGCCCTATACAGTCAATATATTCTTATTATTATAAATAAAAATGTCAACAAATAAATAAGTATAACCTCTACCTTCTATATTCCATTTTATATGACCATCACCAATGCCTTTCTCCCAAACAATGTTAGCAATTTGCTGTGTATACTTCTACACAGTTCATGTGATGGGACACTTTGTGTAAAAAAACATAGAAAGAACTCTCTTAGATGAGCACCAAGACACTTATAATCTTAGCTACTCAGGAGGCTAAGATCTGACAATTGCAGTTTGAAACCTGTCTGAGCAGACAAATTAGAGAGATTCTCATCTCCACATAACTAGCAAAAACTGGAGGTGTGGCTCTAGAGGTACTGTGCCAGCCTTGAAGAAGAGTTGTTTTCCTGTTCTTTCATTTTTTTGTACTTGTAAACAAAAGGTATAACATACATTCATATTACCTTTCAATTTAATAGGTATCCACAGTGTCTTCCCTAGCAAAATATATAAATTTAACTTCTTTTGCACTTAGGTATTAAAAACTATGATCATTTATGAAGGTTGTAAATTTCTATGGTATCTCATTTTTTGAAAGTAAAGGAAGCAAATGAGAAAAGCTGTTACTCTAGATTTGATTATACCTAGCAAAGAAAAAAACAGGATGGTGCTCTGAGATCTGGATATGTGGATAAACTTTCAATATGATTTTTAATACTTTAATAAAGGAATAAATGAATTATGGGCATAGTCAGTTATATATAAGGGGCTTTAGAAAATACATGTTTTAAAGACTATTCAGAATATATTCATATGTGTGTATGTGTATGGGATAATTCCATCTATCCCATATTAAATCGATACTCTTTAATGTAATGTAAAAAAGTGATAGAAATTGTGCATCTATTATACTCACAGACACACACACACACACACACACACTCACACACATACTCCTCAGAGAAATATTTTTTCCTTGGATGATAAAGAACCTAAATTTTCTTCAGAATATTAAAATATTGAGAAATTAACCAAAATGGTTTTAGTTATGTGTGAGTGTACATTTGCTCTCTATAAAACAGAAATATAATCAAGAATCATACTCTCTGGTGTGAATATATGATATAGTGATAATTTATTATATTGCATAAAGTGACTTAATCCCTAATATACTTCCTTTTTATCCTTCGAAGTGATATTCAAATTATGAAATGCTGAAAATCAGGAAGAAGAACTAAAGTTCAATATCTGAGCAAATATTCATCAGAGAAGTTATTATGAGAAACGACATAAAGATTCAAGGGATGGTGTACTCTAACAGAAACCTAGAAACTACCCTAAAATAATTAGTAAAAACCAGAGCTAGAGATATAGCTCATCGGCCTACCAAGCATGATGACCTGAGTTCAAATCCCAGTCCCACCAAAACAGTAGCAAGAATGTTTTACATGTGATGATGGTAATCTTTAAAGCACACTATAATGAGTACAAGTTTAAAGATGGGCACAGTTCAAAACTTAAAACAAAGCAAGACATAAGTTTAAGAAAGTATAACTTAGGGATTTGATGTTGATTCTGTGACTAATTATGACATAATATTATAACAATGGCTCCTGAAGGTTTACTAATAATGAGCCATGACAAACTAGCTCATTTCCTGTTTCTAGTGATATAGTAGCAAACAGTCATGGTAACCCCCAATGAACCAAGCCTCATGGAATTCCCCCTATGTGGAATCAATCTTCATCCTCTGTGGCTAATAGAATATAGAAGAATTAATGTATAACTTACAAGGTTAGATCACAAAAAAGACTGACATTTCTAGCTAGGCTTGCCAGGTTGTGCAGTATCAAAAAGTAGCTATTTTCCAGGCCTCTAGAACACTTTAGTTGTACTGTGGTGAGCCTTATGTAAAGAAAAACTTATGTCTATAAGGGTTACCAGCAACTTACAAGCCATGGGAATAAATCCCTTTGCAGGTGGATTTCTCCTTCCACTGAAGCTATGAGGGCCAATGTTTGAATGCAACTTCATGTCACACCTTGACTCAAGCTATCCCCAAATTTCTGACCCATAGAAAGAATGATAGATAAATAGCTGTTATTGTTTTAAGCCACCAAACTTGCGAATGATAAATTGTTACAAAGAAATACGTATAAATAATTGATCATCAAGTAGACAAGGGTTTTATTTATGTTGTTAATACACATTTTTTAATTCATGAGTTTTTTTTATTATATCCTATCAGATAAAAAGAAAAATTTGGCATAAATAAAGCAAAAATAAGCATATTTGTGGTTTGATATAGATTAAAAAATCAGTTCACTAATGAATCAAAATAATATGAAGATAATGTACAATATTAACATTGATTATGCTGGAAATATGAAATATATGAGTTAGAATAGCTTTGTTCAATGGAACTTTTTGTACTGTTAAGATACACTAGAAATACGTGGTCAAATGCTTGACAGGTGACAAAGTTAGAAACTGCCAGTTAATTTTATCTTACATATAAAGTGAACATAAATTTATACAAACACATGGATTTATTAGCTATTATATTGGTCAGTGAAACTTTCTACAATTGAAGAAATCAGATTTGTTAAATTTCAGTGAAAATAGTAAATAGAAACCTAAATGTAAGGAAAGATGTTCTTAAAAATGGATATGGCTCAGAGTTTGAATTCTTGGTCCAGTTTTCAACTAATTTATTGATGTTCTGAGTGACAATATAAAAGACATGAATATAACTTTTGTTGATGAGCCCAAGCTTGGAAGAAATAGTAATTTATAGTTTGATAGTATTTTTCTAACCAGGGTCAGAGTAGAAGGGAGTAGAGTTTAAGAAGTAATTGGGCTGCGACATGAAGTAGTCTTTAGGGTTAGTTCAAAGGAAAGGGTTCCAAGGCCAGAAGAGGGTAAAAGAGACAAGCAATAAATTGAGCCCAGGTTTGGAACGCAGTGAAGCAGAAAAGCTGAGAAGATAAAACTAGAGATGAGACTTGACTTGACAGGAAGCTAGAATGACAAATGAGCAAGGGTTAAACAAGGGAGACAAGGCAAATTGAAATGGAGCAGAGAATAAGCACAGGGGAAGAGTAGCTCATTCTGCCTTTCTGCCCACTTGTTCCTCTTGTTTTTACTTATGGCTTTTTGTATTTCCTGTACATTTCAGCAGGAGTATAGAGTCGTAGTCCGTTCTGGAGTGAATGAGTCCTAGTATTCAAGAGCCTGGAATTACTGGCCTACACTAACCAGACAACATTTCACAGAGATAAATGTAAAACATTGCAGCTGTACTTAAAAAACAAACAAGTGATCAAGTCCTTAAACAGGGTATGTGATAGAAATGGAAAGTAAACAAATAATATTAATCCAGATTGCACAGATAACATCAATAAAATGCTCAAAACAAGGGCAATTTGCCTCTTAATCCAAGTAAAGACTTCCACGGTGACTATTGTAGAGCATTGCATTAAAAAAAAAAACTAAAAGCATCTCCACATTAGGGCAAGTAGGACAGTGAATAATTTGGAAATATGGAAGTATTTGTCAAGCTTGAGGGACTGGTGGTATATGTCATTTAGAAGAAAAGACTTAGGGACAATTAGAAGCTATTTTCATAGATTTTCAATTGGAAGTCACATGGAAAAAGAAACAGTAGATAGAGGCTATAAACAGATAAAAATTCAGACCAATTAAACAACACTGAAAATAATTGCTGTATATACTTAGCTGCTTCCTAAAGGATAGTTCTCTTTATCTGGAAATATTTCAGGTAGAGACTAAGTGATCTACTCCAGAGTTGTATAAAGATCTGAGTTAGAAGAAAGTTTGAACAAAAGCAACTCCTTTTCTGATTCTGAGAAACTGTGGGGGCAATTATTCTTTCCTTCTATGGACTGTATGTAGTCCTAGGCTAGTTAGCCAGAAAGCAAGGGTATTCTGTTTCTAATGTAGGCACATGTACTATCCTGGAGTCACACCCTCAAGATTACATTTTATATAAGGTCACAGAACAAATGCTACACTTGATTAGAATGCAAAGGCATAACTAGCTATTTTTACACTTGGAGCAAGTGCCAAGCAATGCAGACATCGCCACCACTCCCTCCCTCCCTCCTTCCCTTCCTTGTTCCTTCCCTCCCTCCCTCTATCCTTTCTCTCCACAACCTCCTCCCACTCCTAGGAATTTCCTTGATAAGTGCACTCTTACCACAATCTGAGAATATCTGCTTCCATTTTCTGTGTTTTTCTCTTTCTACTGAAGGCACATTAAGGAGGGTCTTCAAGGTCAGTTAAGCCTATGTGAAGCAGGTGGGTAGCACCACTTCTGAGAAAATCTGGTGATTGCTATACTCACCCAAGCATGAGTTATAGGACATATTCAGTTATGAGTACATGATTTATCTATCTGTGTTTATAAGGGGAATTTGTGACAGGGTAGGTATTGTTCCACATGTTTCAAGTTCTCCAACGGTATACTGAAGACACAGTAGTAGTATTCTTTATGCTTTCCCCTTTATTGCATTTGAAGATAGTATCATATTCATACATATTTTTGTAACAGGCTAGATCATACAGAGATTTGTAAACAAAAGCAGGTTTCCTCCGTTTCTCATCTCATGCTGCTGAGATAACACTAATTGTTTAAGCTTTTACTTTTTTGCTTAAATATATGTAAACAGAAACTTTTTTTTCTATTTTTCGAGAGTTGGAGGACAGGATAATAGTATAACTGTCATTTAACAGCTTGCTTTATTTTATTTCATATACTACAGATATCCAGAAGTGTAGCTTATTGTTTTAAGGGTTGTAAAAAAAAGATTGACAGATTTGATTACATAAAAAATGTCTTTTTATTCTTTGTCTCTCGATGTTGATATTTCCGTTCCCTTCCCTAGTTCTAATACCAGTATATACAGTATCCAGGGTACTCAGATGAGATACAGGGATAGTGTGGGGACAACCAAAGGAAGGGGATACAAGAGGATCATCAACAACAGAAAAAAAAACTACGGTTTCACATGGCATGTTGAAAATAATTACAACAGTGATATAACACTCGCCCAAAGCAATACTTACAAAACCATTTGGTGTAACCAACTGAACAACTCATGGGGGGGAGAGGGAAGAGGGAGGGAGGAGGAGGTAACACATTGTACAAGAAAGGTGCCCACTGCCTTAAGTATGAAACTGTAACCACTCTGTAAATCACTTTGACAATAAATAAGTAATTATTCAAAAAAACCTAAATTAGTGGCTATGGAAAAATCTTTACAACAATGTGACTAACAAATGGTTACAATCCTTATTAAACAAGACCAATTAACTGAAAAAATAAACCACAGAATAGGAAATGGACAAAAACTCAAAATAGCCAATTCACAAAAGATACATATTCAATATATATATGAGAAGTTACTCAATTTCATTAATAGTCAAGAAAATTCAGAAACACGTTAAGCTAATTTTAATAAAAATTACAAAACAATTAAACTTCATAGAAAAAAAGAGTAACAATCAAACATAAAGGTTATAAAGAAAAACTTAGCAGACAGACTTGGTATTCTTTCTCTCTGTGAGATAACCAAATTATTTAATATACAATTATTTATGCATTAAAACATATATATGAGTAAGATATATTTAAAGTAAGATTTACTTACACTTTTACACATAAAATTATTTTTCTACTTATCAAATTTATGGCGATTTCTCCTGGTCATTGTGGAAAGATCCAATACTTTGTTTCAAATAGCTGAATAATATTATGCAGATCTGCCATGACAGATTTAAATTATTGGTGGACTTTTAATTACTTTTCTAATTCCATTTCATTACAATTACTTTTGAAACATCACTATAGATATACCCTATGTGCTGATGCTCATATTATTTAGTATATTTTTTCAAAACTAAAATTTCTGTATCAAAGGACATTTCTATTTCAGAGATTTAATGAAAAATATTTCTGTGCTGCTTGATTCAGAAGAACTACAATCCTACTTGATTGTGGTGAATAATTTTAAATGTACCAATTGGCTAATTGTTACTTTAAAACAAGGCAAACAACAAGTCTATGCTATTTAACTATACGTGCTTAATTATTTTACATATCTTTAAATGTATTATTTTTGCTTCAACTGTATTAGTTTATGTGAGACATGACCATAGTGAAGTGTTTATACATTAATAGTGGTTTATTATACCAAGATCTATCACACATTAATTTTATCTACCTGCAATTCTCTCTCTCTCTCTCTCTCTCTCTCTCTCTCTCTCTCTCTCTCTCTCTCTGCACTGTGTGTTTCTGTGTGTGTGCTGTGTGCTGTGTGTGTATACCCAATATTTAGGGCTTGAACTCAGGGTCTGGGCACCATCCCTTAGCTTTTTTTGCTCAAGGCCAATACTCCACCACTTGAGCCATAGCTCCACTCAGGCTTTCTGTGGGCTAATTGAAGATAAGAATCTCATGAACTTTCTTGCCTGGGCTGGCTTTCAACTGTGATCTTCAGATCTTAGCCTCTAGAGAAGTTAAGATTACAGTGCACTGTCACTCAATTTTACCATCAGCATTCTTGTTTTAGCTTGTACCTTTGTGTATGACCTGATCTTAGACCCCTAGTAAACTGATGTGAAGTTTTTCGATTAATATTGGAGAAGATTTTTGATTAAAATTCAAAGTCATCATTTCCCAAACACACACTCCCCACCTACATAGGACCATGGCATCCTCAAGAATTATGTTGTCATTGAAGCAGTATGCTTTTACAAAGTTTTTGTAGAGGTTAGCAACCTATTAAAATATAATATTTTTAAAACTATATTTTTATTTTGTTTATGTGATTGTGAAAAGAGGTTACCATTCAATAAATCTGTTGGTGAATATATTGCATCTTCATCAATGTCACCGTTTTCATAATTCTCTCCCATCACTCCCAGCCCAACCCTTCCCCTCAATTTTCCTAGTTTCAGAGGATATATATTGAATATTATGACTGCATTGCCCCCCCATCCCTGTCTTCATTTGTCTAACCTCCTCCACTTGGCCTCCCTCTATGCTTTTCAAGTGACAGTTTCCTTGTATTCATTTTGTTGGACAGTGAGATTTTCTAAGGAATTAAATGACTTGAATTATTCACTGCAAATACTATGCTTGTGTTAACATATATGCACATACTTGCATAAAACTCCATATGTGTTTACTTCTATATTTATAAATAGATGTAGCTTCCACATATGAGAGAAAACGTGTCCTTTGTGTCTCTGGACCTGACTCACTCCATTTAAAATATTTTCCAGGTCTATCTATTTGCTTGAAAATGATGTAATATCTATTGTGTATATGTACCATATCCATTATCCATTGAAGGGCATCTGGGCTATTTCCACACGTTGGTTATGGTGAATAGTGCAGCATTGAATATGGCTGTAAAAGTGGCATTACTGGATCCTGACTTGTAGCCTTTTGGATAAATGCCCAATATTCAGTAGTATATTAGGGGTCCTTTTCCCCCACATCCATGACAGCATCTGTGGTGTGTATTCTTGATGATGGACATACTAACTAGGGTGAGATGGAATCTTAATATTTTTTGAGCTCATTAAGGCAAAGAAAAGACATAAAGGGTACCCAATTAAGGAAGAAATTGAAACAATCCCTATTTTCAGATGATACAATCCTATTTCTGTAGGATGCTAGAGACTCAACTCACAAACTTCTAGAGCTGAAAAATAACTTTGACAAAGTAGTAGAGTATAAAATAAAAACCACAAAAATCAGTAGCTTTTTTGTATGCCAACAATGAGAAGATCGTGAAATTAGGAAAGCAACTCCATTTGCAATAGTCTCAAAAAAAAAAAAAGAATTCTAGAACTCAACCTAACCAAGGAAGTACAAAATTTCAAAGAAAGAAATGAAAGAAGCCCTCCTATGTTCTTGGATTGACAGAATTAATATCATGAAAATGGGAATACTGCCTAAGGCATGCTACCAATTCAATGCAATAGTCATCCAAATACCAATTCATTCATCACTGAGATAGACAAAACAATTCAAATTTTCATGTAGAACCACAAAATCTTCAAATTGCACAAGTAATCCTGAGCAAAAATCAAAAGCATAAACAAAGTACCAATAAAATGTTAGTTAGCTGGATGTATAACAATTTTAATCTCTAAACTACTACAGAGCTATAGTAATGGAAGCAGCTTGGTACTTGTTCCAAAACAGACCTGAGGACCAATGGAATAGAAGACCCAGGAATAAACCCACAGATCTACAGCCATATAATACTTGATAAGGGAAGCAGAATCATAGAATGGGAATAGAAGTCTCTTCAACAAATGGTGTTGGGAAAACTGGATATCCACATTCAAAAAACTGAAATTCGATCCCTGTTAGCCTATACTAATATCAATGAAGAATGGATCAAAAACCTCAAAGCAAGACTGGAAGTCTTGATACTACTACAGGAATGAGTGGGAGGAACTATAGAACTTCTCGGTTCAGGCAAGAACTTTCTGAATAATGTTCCAGGGGCTCAGCAAATCAAAGAGGGAAAATTGACAAGTGACATTGCATCCAATTAAGAAGTTTTTGTGTGGCAAAGGACATAGTTAGCAAGCTAAAAAGACAGCCAACAGAATGAGAGAAGATCTTTACCAGCTATAGGTCAGACCATGGCCTAATATCCAGAATACACAAAGAGCTCAAGAAACCAAATGTGCAGTTAATCAGCAACCCAGTAAATAAATGAGCAAATGAGCTAAACAGAGCCTTCTCAAAAGAAGTGAAAATGGCCAATAGACACACATGTATAAATGCTCAATATCTCTGATTTTAAATTTAGGCTAAGGGAAAGAAAAGCAAGCATTGACAGTTCCCTGGATTTCAGCAGAGAGCCTCTTGTTCAAATATATTTTAGAAAAAAGCATTGTCTTTTTCACATTACACCACAGACCCTATTCCTTGTAATAATAGTATTAATTTATTCAATGCTTAAAATAGGATGGTTCCCTTATATGTTGCATATGTTATCTCTTAATTCTATGGGGATATCTTAGAATTTTCTATTTTGCAGAAGAAAACAAGCTCACAGACATTAAGTGATTTGCTTAAGATAAGAGTGAGGATTTGGGCCTTATTCTGTGAAACTTCAAAGCTACAATGGTCTGCAGCAGAGGTTTGGCAAACTTTTTCTACAAATGCCCAGATAGTGACATTTCAGGTTTTGCAGGCCACACAGCTTTGTTGCAGTGTGCACACACTGCCATTATAGCACACAAGAATCCAGAAAAATTTCGCAAGCAATGAAGACAACTATGTCCTAATGATACTTTATTTGCAAATACTGAAATTCGAATGCCACAGGACTACCATGCTATGAAATATTATTCTTGATTTTTTCCAGCCACTTGAAAATGCACAACAAACATTTATTTGTTGGCTGTGGGATCATTAAAAAAAACAGGTATCAAGACAGATTTACCTCATGCAACCTTAGTTTGCCAATTCCTAATGCATGTAGCACAAAGTACTCATTTTTTAAAGATCTCTTTAAATATTCAAGAATTCATTGAATACACTTTTATTTATTGAATCCTTTTCTTTTTCCTTCCAACATAGCTCTTCGTTATTTCACTTATCATGCCCAAGATTTGCCCACTTTGCCAACATTTGTTCCATAATGTATTCACCCTTCAACAGTTGGGGAACTCTTTTATACAAAAATTAATAACTCTCATCGAACCACAAATATGTAACTTTTGAAATATTAGAATGATTGAGGATTGTACAATTTTCACATTTGAAAATTTTACATCAAAACTCTGAGATATTGATGTTCATTCCAGGAGATGCCCTTTATCGCTTTCCTGATCTTTGCCAACATCTTTGTCCTGCATCTTCAATACAGAGACAGTGAGATACAGGACAATGATATCCACTCTTGTTCTGCAGTGGTTAGCATATTCCCTGATACACAGTAATCATTCCCTTGTTGGATGAAATAATTTTTAACCCTCCTATGCTGGTAACTGTACACAAGCACTAGCAATCATATGCCCTGATAATTTTATTTAATCAGAATCGTCTCTTCAAAAGGATTTATATAGGTCCCCACAAAACTATAAGATGAAAGATTTTCTGAAGCTCTGGGTGGATGAAAAATGAGAGAGATTTTCTAGGGTTCTATCTTTTGTGGCTTTATAATATCTTTTTCTTCCTTGTTATTATATTTAAGTAGTTGTACAAAAGAGTTGCCATTTAACAAAGCCATTTATGAATATACTAAGATTCTATTTTTTTGTAAAGAAAATGTGTTGTAGCCCAGGAAACTACTGGAGAGAGCTCTTGCCTTGTTTTCTTCAAGTCTGGTTGCTGATATGGTAGAGGATCCTGTAAGCTAGTTTATACTTTGAAGATCATGTATGACCTAGAATTGCCTCTGGCAATAGGAATAGCAAAGTGATTATTTTTCAGGACCTGTGGGATTCGCTTTGTGTTCTGTGAGCTCTGTTGTAGAAATAAAAGTAGAGAAGAAAGTGAAGATTGTAATTTTGGATATGGTTTCCATGTGGGATTTTTAGCTTTTGCTGTATTCCAGAATGGAAGACTTTGGTGCTAGCCATCATCAACCTTTTGTTGTTAGTATGTATTATTGCAAGACAATCAGAGAGCGTTTGTGAATAGTTCAATGCAAACTTTTCACCACTCAGGTACAATAAGTTCAAAGGTTATAGTGGTGTGTTAGAAGATTTTGTCAGCTTGGAAAAAATGAAAAAAGGAATATGTAAGCAAGGAATGGGAAGGGGAGGGTGGGTTGTTATATCAGTAAGCACAACAAGAAAGTTATCTCTAATATTTCAGTCTAGTTTACCAAGTCAAATAGAAAAATGTTACAAAATGCTACTTGACTTTCTTTGCAGGAAATGGAACTCAATCACTTACGGATCATTTATAGAGCATTTTTACATGCCAATTAGACTAAAACAACAATAGTATATTTTGATCAGTGTCAGAAAAATCATAGTAAGTTTAGAAGAAGAGAGGTTTCAAGGAGAGAAGTTAAGAACCTAAGATATATCCTCAGGCTCCCAAAGATAATAACAGAGCAAAGAATCTAATAACATATTCAAGAAGAGGAAAAAACCAGCTTCATACTAGGTAATCAGATAAAAGTCTCAAAGAGAAGACATTTATCTGAGTATTCTACCTAGTAATTATACCTTACTTTTCATTTTGCCCTGCTTTAAACTCAATTCTTTTACATGGACTTAGAGATGCTTTTCTAACCAACTCTTTCACAGTACAAGAATGGAACAAAACTGATATTTATTGAGTATTTGTCCTGAACTAGACTATTTCATTCCATTTCATTCTTATAACAGCAGTATGTGATCTATGTTATTTCAGTTTTTGTACATGAGTAGAATGAAATTCAAGAAAGTTTTGCTTCTGAAGGCCATGTACTTGTCACTGAATCCCATTTCTACCTTGCCTTATAGAATAGTTTGTCAAGCACGTTGATTGCTACTATAATACACTAATAGTTTTGGAAACATTATTCCACCTAATATTTAATTGATTACTGGAAGAACTACTAATTCATTCTACATCCAAATAAATTAAAGCTAAGGAGCTTGCTCATTACATGACTAGTCAATTATGGATATGCACAATCATCCCATGATCATTTTAAAAACTATTTTTAGCATATATTAATAGTACATGGAGGGTTTCACTGTGATAATTTCATTGTATATACAGTATGCTTTGATAAACCAGCACTACAAAGAATACTAAAGGGAATGCAGCATTAGAAAAAGACAATCCAGATGACAGGAATACAGAAATTAATAAGCACTAGTGGAGGATTAGATTAATAAAACAAAGAGGAAATAAACAAGCATCACAATATAACAAAATGACAGGAAACAAGGCACATTTCTCTATTGTATCTTTAAATATCAATGGGCTCAACTAGTGAAAAGATTTATAGCAGCAGCCTGGATCAAAAACCAAGGTCCAGCCATTTGTTATCTACAATACACCTCTTGTCAAAGATAAGCACAAATTCTAAATGAAGGGCTGGGAAAAGGTTTTCCAAGCAAATGCATCCTACAAGAAGGCAGAAATAACCATATTGGTATCTGATAAAAGAGACTTCAAAATAAAATCAATAGAAAGAGATAAAGACAGTAACTGCACGCTAATAAAGGGAATGATTCATGAAGAAGAAATTACAGACATAAATACATTAAACAAACACTTCTAAATTTACAAGAACTGATAGACTCCAACAAAATAATAGTGAAAGGCATTAATACCCCATGCTCTCCAAAAGACAAGTCAATCAAACAAAAGATTAGTAAATAAATCTCTGAATTAAATGACAACACAATCTCCCGCTCTTCCCCCAGCATTTGATTGGTTTCATTATGGAGTCTTTCTTCTACCCCTTACACTGATTCCCTCCCATACATCCCCCATTTAGGTGCATATCCATTATTATTATGACCAGTATTTTAGGCTTAGATTTCACATATGAAAGAAATATGTGATGGTTAGCTTCCAGCTTGCCCTAGCTTTCTCAACATGATAACTGCCAGTTTTTGAAAATGACATAATTTCAATCAATTACAGCCGAATACTACACCATTATATATAGATACTGTTAGCATTTCCCTAGCCTCAGGACCTCAGCTCCTCCCACTAGCCCCCAGATCCACCCACACCTAATGAGCCACCCCTACTCACTACCTAACTTCTTTCCCTTTACCCCCAGAGAGAGAAGCTGCCACCTGGATAAGGTGCAGAGGCCATGTAGCTACCTCTCCCGTGGGAACTATGGTCCCACTAATAAACCTCCTTATGAACCTTCTTCTCCTGCCTGTGATTATCTCTGCCTGGTCGTCTGGGATGGCGGATACCTATGCTTTCAGATACCACATTTTTTGAAACTACTCATTAGTTTTGGGGTACTCAGCAAGCTGATTTCACAGTTTGAATATTATCAAGAGATGATTTTGAAGATTAGATCAACTTTTCAATGTTAAGACTTTGAGTTGAGCAGTCTGATGTATCCCAATGTGTTATTGTACCAAAGGAGACATTCATCAGTCAATAAATTGGATTTTCACATTTCCTCAGTTCAAGTCCACCTTCTCTGGTACTGTAGTGGGGAAGGAAAGCACGACCACTCCTCAAACACAAAACATATGGAATAAGGCAGAGGATACTACTTGCATTTCTCTGTGTCAAAGAAAATCCCATTTTACCCAGGAACTGTAAGAAGCCAGTGGTCACATGAGAATCTCAACAAGAGAATGAATAACATCCACAGTGAGATGTAAAAAGCTTGCCTCAGAGCTTTCCTTCCTTTTAAGTACAGATTTTAGTACATTTCTTCACCTTTTAGATTTGAACCTTTCCTCCTCAGGACAGAAGCTTTGTAGTTTCATCAAAGTAGGCAATTCATATAAATCTGATTTATATAAGATCAATATCTGCAACAGAAGGGATGGGCTGGGCCTGGAAAACTTCGATCTACAGTGAAAGTACTTGCCATCACAGTTTCCTTAAGAACCTGGCGATTTCTCTACATTTTCTCTTCTGCAAGAACTACTCTGGAAAAGGAAGCTGCAAAAGTCATCAGAAAATGGTTGATGAAGCTAAATGTGATATGATTAATCTCACTGGGGGTGGTTGAATTTTATTAGTAATAATAATGAAAAACTAGGCTAGGCACAGTAGCTCATATGGCAGTAATATCAGCTTTTGATGAGACAGAGACTGAAATCTTCCCAGTTCAAGAATAACCAGAAAAAAAGTTAGCAAGATCCTCATCTCAATAGACAAGCCAGAAAGGTGTTTCATACCTATAATCCTAGTCACAGTGATGTTGGCCAAAGGGCAAAAAACCTCACATGTCCTTATCTGAAAGATAACTAGGTACAAAGATTGCAATGTGAGTGGCTTGAGTGGTAAGAGCATTTGCCTAACAAGCAGAAGGCCTTGGATTGAAATTCTACTACTATCTCTCCCTGCAAAAGATATATTTCTTTGAAAGATTTTTTTAAAGTCATTCAAATTTGGTTTTAGTTTCAACTTCGAGGACATTAAACTTTTCTCCATTTCTATTTGGTTGCGTGTGTTGTGCTGCCAATGTTGCTTTTGAACTATTGTGTCACTGGTTGTCTGTAGAGTGGTCGCATAAATTTTATGAAGAAATGAAGGGTCTTGCTAATCCTCATTCTATCTAGGGCCCTACACCTCACCAATCAAGTCATGTGAAGAGGTGGAATAATATCCTTAGCTCTGTCATAAGCAATCCATTTAAGGCTGAGTAGCTTTACATAAATGGATATTATATGTTTGCTCCACTCTGGACAAAAAAAAGCTGCCTTAATTTTATGGCTCCCTAATTAATTGATCTTGGCCTCCTTTTGAAAGAAATGTTTAATTTTTATTATCAGTGTGATGTACAGAGAGATTACAGTTACATTCATCAGGGAAAGAGTACATTTCTTGGTCTTCTAATGAAGAAACATTATTCTACTTACACTCTTCTCCCAAATATTTTTTCATTATCTTTGTTAGCAATGACAAAATGACAAGGAAGTATATCTGTCTTATTAGGGGATTTTCTCTCTCTATGTCACTCTCTCTCCTCTTTCTCAAGCCTCGATTATTATAAAACCCACAAGATCATGTTTAATACAGTCCTTGAAATCCTATTTTATTATTGTACATTTTTGTCATATAAATTTTCAACTATTTTATTACTACACTTTAACAATAGTGAGTTTAATAATATTTTCATATATATGTACATGTAAAGATTTGATCATATTTACCCTACTATTACTCACACACTCATCCTCTCCAACAGGCCCTTTCCTATTCTTTAATAATCTTTCTTGTTTTCACATTTTAGGCCTTTTAATTGAACATATGACAGAAAAAATATGATACATGTCTTCTTGTGTCTGGCTTAGCATGCCTCTCCATTTTCATACATTTTTCTGCAAATAATGTGATTTCATGCCTGGAAAATGTTCTATTGTATCTATGCTGATTCTGTGACTTGGCTGTTGTGAATTGTGTTGCAGTAAGGATTAATATGAGAGAGAGTATCTCAACTGACTTTAGTGCCTAGCCATGTATCTAGGGATGGTAGAGCTGGATGAGGTAGTTCTAGATTTTTTTGGGGGGGATATGATTACTTTATTGATTTTATTATTATCTTTAGGTATTTGTACGAAGGAGTTGCCATAAACAGTTTATGAATACAGTATGTCTTTATCATTGCTATCCCTTTAAATATGCTCATCCATTCCTCCCCTTCACGCCATTTCCCTCAACTCTTCTTTAAAAAAAATTATTTCATTTATTTCTTTATTTTGTTGGTTTTGGAGCTTGAACTCTGGACCTGAGCTCTGTCCCTGAGCTCTTCAGCTCAAGGCTTCCCTTTACCATTGACCCCACCCCTGTTCCCCATTCTTCTGAGTACTCCATTCCTGGTATTTTATTTTGCTTAACTTTGATTTTGCCTTTAGAAGGAATTACACTATTTGATCCAGCAATTCCACTCCTGGGTATTCCCCCCCCCCAAAAAAAATCACAAACCATGATGTTATAGTAAAGCCCGCAGCACAACCGTGTTTATTGCAGTGCTTTTCACTGCAGCCAAGGTATGGGATCAGCCCAGATTGCCCCCTACCCTGGACAAATGGATCGAGAAAATGTGATATACATAAACAATGGAATTTTACTCATCCATTAGAAGCAATAATATTTATTATACCATTTGTAAAAAAATGGAAGGGCCTGTAAAAATTATTGTAACTGAAGTACGTCAGACTTAGGGAGTGAATGGATGCATATATTCCCTTATATGTGGAAGTTAGATTTAGCTGATCAAATTATAAGTAAATAAATTGAGTGGTGCAAAATATAAAAATATATTAACTGAAACACAGTGGATTCAAAAAAGAACTCAAATAGTATAATTCATTAGAAAAGCAAAGTATAGTTTTAATTTTTTAAAAACATTTTCTTGTCAGCCCTGAGGCTTGAACTTAAGGTCTGGGTGTTGTCCTTGAATTTTTCCCCTTGTATGCTACAACTTGAGCCACAATCACACTTCTGTTTTTTAGGTGGTAAATTTGAGATAAGTGTTCATGGACTTTCCTGCCCAGGCTGTCTTTGTACTGTGATCCTCAGATCTCAGCCTCCTGAGTATCTAGGATTGTAGGCATGAGCCACTGGCACACTGTTAGCTTTAGTTTTTTGGGGATACTACATACTATTTTCCTTAGTGGCTGTACTAATTTACAATCTCATAAATGACACAGAAAAGTTCCTATCTGCCCTTGAATCCTTTATAGCATTGTTATTTTATTTCTTTTTTTTACCCAGAAAATAACTATTTCCCCCTGGAGTGAGATAGAATCTCATTTAAAAATGCATTTCTCTGATAACTAAAGTTGTTGAGCATTTTTAATGTATTTATTTGTGATCATCTTGAGAAGTGTTGCTTTAGCTCAGTTGTCAAAATTGATTGGCTTGTTTCCTCTTTTCGTGTTTAAATTTTGAAGTTCTTTTTGTATTCTGGAAATTAAACCAGAATAATTCCTGTCAAATAAATGGCTGGGTAAGATTTTTTTTCACATTCTTTAGGCTGTCTTTTTATTCTGGCAATTATTTACTTTGCTCTACAAAAGATTTTACTTTGATGGACTTCCACTCTCCATTCATCAATTATTTTTATTTCTTGAACTATTGAAATCTTAGCCAGAAATACATCACCTATATCTATATCTTGAAGTGTTTTCCTGTGCTATCTTGTGGTAGTTTAAATGTTTTAAGACATTATCTGGATTTCCCAGAAGCATTTGTTGAAAAGATCAAAACTTCCCCACCGGTTGTTTTTGGCACCTTTGTTAGGTTGGTTGTTGATGTGTGAGTTTCTTTCTGAGACATACATTCTGTTCCATTATGGTACATGCCCATTGTTTTTTGTGTCAGAACTGTCCCATTTTCTGACAAATATGCATGTTTTTGGCAGTTTATATGGTCATATTAGGATCTTCATTGGTGAAAATGGTGCTACAATTCTTCGTGGTCTGCCAATGGCTTTCTATTCAGCCTGTTCCATTGCGTACAATTCCTACCATATACTTCTGTCCTATGGATTCAGTATTTATTGCAATCTTCTTCTAAAATATGTATAGACTTGAGGATTACAAATCATCCCTAGGGTTTCAATCCCCTATTTAAATGCATTTATCAGATAATATCCAATGGAAAGCAGTGTAGTAAGGGAATAAGTCATTGACTGAAGATGAGAACAATATTTTGAATATTTCTGGGTTTTAACAGTCCAATACAAATGGATAAGCCCAACTGTTTTTTACATTGATCCTAATTCAAAGCGCATCTTTTGCCATGTGGTAGCATATTGCATTAAACATTGCCTATCTCAATGTATTCTGTGGTGTTGTGATTTTTAGTTGTTTTTATTTTACTTTTTTTTCCCACCTTTCTCATGTTGAAAACCCATATCCTGGGTTATTCCCCCCCCCTTTTCTTTTTAAGGGACTCATTTGGGTAGTCTCTTAAATTTCAAATCCTCAAAGTACTTCTTACCCCAAATGTTTTTGACCTTTGTATAGGGTGATGAGGTTGGAACTTGTTTACTGATGTGCTAATGCATTCTTATGAAAAAAATGAGGAAATAGCTGTGCATTACAAAGTTTGTTATCTTTTCACCATTTTAAAGCATTCAGTGTCTAACAAGGAATTTTCCTAACTTTACTCTTTCTCTAGCACACAGGGGGAAAAAATCTATGCTCAATCTTTTTATTTCAGTGAAATCAAAAGCTACTGGGAGAGTGTATCTCTCCTCAAAGGTGAATATATTTCCTCTAACCAGTAGAACTTACAATAACCGGTTTTGTATTGTAGTTCCACTTTCTTACCATTAATGATTGTTTAGAAATGAAATAAGTGGTCATAAGAAAAAGAAAAGGCTCAAATGCTACCTGGAAGGAGTACTTTTCAGAAGGGCTAGTGTAACACCAAGAGGGAAGGTTGTGAACACATAGAAATATCTTCTAAATAATGTCATATTTAATTCTGAGTTTGTTATTGGCAACATACCTGCCTCATGGGTTATCATATGTGTTAAAATGGAAGTGTGTATGTAAAACATTTGGCAATGAAGAATCACACAAATGCTATTCTGAAAGATATTAAGCTATTCTCCCCTGTCTCTGCCTCTGCCTCTCAGTTTTTATCCAGGTACTCTCTCTCTAAAGAAAGGTGTAAAAATAATTGTTTGTTTTTCTTTTGGGATGAGATCCTCTTAGGCTAGGAATTGGTTCCTGACTTAGGTTTTCTTGCATTTGATTCCAAGTTCTGTCACCTTCTAGCTCAATGTTGTCATTGAACAATCACTTCTAAAGGTCGTGATTTCTAGGATAAAGCATGGTAATCGTATTTATGTGATATTAAGTACTGAAATGATGAAATGAGGTGCTACATTAAAAATGTAATTGTAGTTCTTGGTACACAGTAGGTACCCAGTACATAATATACTAGTCTCATTGTAGGCAACCATTTAAAGCACAAAGAAAACGTTGTTCAAGTAGAATATCTAGTTTGTCCTACTTATTTTTCCCACATTTTTATTAATGTCAATTATCTGTACAAGGGGTTTTATTTTGACATGGCCATACAAGCGCACAATGTACCTTGATTGAACTTGTTTCCTATATCACTTTCTCTCATCCTCACTTCCCTTTCCAAACCAATCTCAACAGCTTCGTTGTTCCATTTTCATACATGTATATGAACTACTTTGACCATATTCAACTTTTATTCACCCTCTATCTTTGCTCTCCTTACTTCACTCGTTCCCAGCCCATGGGCAGTACCTGTTCTACATTCACATCATTCGTTATATTTTACTGCTCATTAATTGATCAAAGGGGTTTCACCATAGTATTTTTCATATGCATACACAGTGTTTTAGTCAGATTGACCTGAGCCTTTATTTTCTCTTTCCCCATCCTCCTACTCATTATTATTCAACCATTTTTTGGTGATTTTCATTTGCTATCTTCATTCAGAAATAGGATGCAATTCAGTACTGAATCTCTTTTTAAAAATCACAAGATCTTTTAAGTATCTTCTAGATTTTGTTTTTTGAATATGGAAATAGACATGAAAGTTAGTAAACTTTTTACTGGAATACAGAATAACCAGACTCTGAAGCAATTGTTCAGTCCTGCTCATGGGTCACTTTTGGAACTGTTCTCTTATTGGTAGAACTTGACCTTCATAGACAGAGGCCCATGATCTTTGCTTAAGGTTATGAGACCAGCTGGGAATCTCTCTGTAAAGCTTCTAAATTGGCACTTCTAAAAACTTTTTTTTACAGGATATTGACATTTCTGTTGGCTTCAAATAGCCCCTGATATTTTAATATATGTAGGCAGAGTTGATAGGTCATTTCTTAGAAAAGCAGTACTTAGGTACAATAGAGCTTTGTGCATCTTAGTACAAGAATTATCTTTCAAGGCTTCCTTTTGGAATGCTTTACGGGTGAGATTTTCATATCTCAATGCTACCCTTGCCATTTGAACTAGAAAACAACTTGCAAGTGGCCCAGACACTCTGCCAGAACTAAGGGGTTGTCAAAATTCTACAAACATAGTTTCAATTGCTAATGTTAGAACATATCCCAGAAGTTACAATCTAAGCCTTCTTTCATTATAGCACATTTAGAAACAGTTTTCTGTGATTCTTTATAAACATTAGGAACTTATATGTCTACCAAATTATTAAATATAAATTTTAGTATTTCTGCAAAGCATGTAACTAGTCATGTTAACTTAAAATGTTAGAGTATAAAGAGATATTAATTATGAGGGCCTTTTAATTGGTTATCCTTAAAACAACCCAAGGAATTCATAAAAGTCTGTATACTCCAAAGAAGATCATGTTGTGTTTAAACAGAACTAGGGAATACTTTCAGCCCCATCCAATACTCATGGGTGTAATGATGGACATTCTTCTTGTTGGACTGGATTTGTTATAGATCAAAATAGCATGAGAGATGATTTTCCCCCATATTCCTCTCCTATAACCAGCCATGGCCTGATCCTCACTGTTACAGGCATTTCATGCCGATGACAAAAAGTAAGAGGAAGATAAGGCAAATAAGCTATCAATGAATCAGGAAGCATAGTAGAGAAGAGTGTAGAGCTAGAATTGTAGAGTGTCATGAAAGGATTTGGGTGCCAAGGGGGAAAATTGGTTGGAACCAGAATGATGTTAATGTTTTGACCCTCAAAATCCTCACCAACATCATGATTTCATATCATATGGTTCAATATTATTATGGTATCATCAGTTACCTTAAGGAGCATTTATTAGAATTGATGAGAGCTGGATGTGGCATCTCATGCATGTTTTACCAATTACTGGAGGTGGAGATTGGGAGGCTCATGATTCAAGGACAGCCCAAGAAAATGTTAGTGAGAGTCCCATCTCAACCAAAAAGCTAGGGGTGGTGATTGTTACCTGTGATTCTAATGTAGATAGAAATATTTTGGTCTGAGGTCCGCCATTGACAAACCACAAAACCCTACCTGAAAAAATGAAGCCAAAAAGGCTAGAGGCATAGCTGAAATGGCAGAGCACTTGCTAGCAAATGTGTGGCCCCATGTAAAAGTGCCAGGATGCCATCCTTCCTCAAACAAAATGTTATTGATCAGACAAAATGTATAAAATATCTTCAGAAATTGTGAATAATTTGCCATTATTCTGCACCACTCTTCTTCCTGTATAATGGAATAATTAATTTTACCCTAAAATACCTGGAACAAGGACTTCATTTCCCATGCTGTTTTGTGTCTGAGTGTGACTGTCTGACTAACTTCTTAGCAACAGAATAAGGTTGGAGAGGCAGGAAACCAGGGGCAACCTCTCTGGCAAGTTACCAGTAAAGAAATGAAACCTGCTACCTGTCATGCAATTTTGAAGCAACTTTGCCTCTAGTGAGAGGTAGACTTTAACACAAGACCACAGCCTCAGCAAACATCTTTATTTGAACCAAGGCTTAGGAAGCAGGTACACCATGCCTATTTCCTAGACCTGTGCAACTGGGAGTTTTTCTATAACTGTTCAATTTTGAGGTGATTGTTAATGTAGTAATAGGTAATGAATACAAGGTAAAATGTAGGAATGGAACATTTTGGTTCTTCAAAGTGACCCTTCTTCTGCTAACTGAATGAAGGACATAATGGATGGAACTCTGTTTTCTTTGGTGCACATACTGGAGCTTGAAGTCATGTCTTGGGCATTTTCCCTGAGCTTTTGTGCTCAAGGCTAGGTAAGGGAGAGTAGTTAAAGTGCTCTACTGCTTAGGCTACAGCTTCACTTCTTAGCTTTTTGTTTTGTGGTTAGTCAGTGATAAGTGTCTCAGACTTTCTTGCTTAGGCTGGCTTTGAACTGTGATTCTTGGAAGCTAAGATCACAGGCATGTAACAATGGCACATGGAGCTCTTAACAGCAGAGAACCAGAATTCTTGATGATATTGTGTTCAATACTACCTTGGATCACTAAACCTACTTAGAAAATGAAACATCTGTCTCACTACTTTGTGCTTAAGCACTTTGATTTTATTGCTCTATGTAAAAATTGTCACCTGAACTAAACATACTTCTAACTAATACTTGTATCTGATACAAATTCGCATTTGCAGATGCGTGTGTGTGTGCGTGCACACGCATGCACACACATGTTTATGCACATACTAATATCAGGACTTGAACTCAGGTACTTGTACTCTCACTAGGCTTTCTTGCTGACATCAGTTTCATCACTTGGTAAATATTTAAGAAATATTAAGTTATTGAGCCTTTGTGAATCTTTCTTAAGAATATCCTTCCTCCTTTGATCTCACCTTATGAATGTCTAGGGTCCTGTATAATTTATCATGTCCAAATGTATTTCTTTTGTCTTTTACAGTTCAGTGTGATTACTTATAGATTTACAGGCACATTCTAGCTACAACAAGTGAGAAAAACCATACAATTTATGTCTCTTTGGGTCTGAATTACTTTGCTTAATATATATTTTTCAAGTTTTTCCATTTCCTGATGAATGGTACAATATCATTCTTTCTGATGGATGATTAGAATTCCATAGTATGCATATATATATACATATATATATACACACACACACACACACACACACACATCACAGTTTCTTGATCCTTTCATCCACTGAGGGGCATCTAGGGTGATTACATATCTTGGTTATATTAAACAGTGCTGAGTGAACATGGCTGTGCTAGTAGCTTTAGTGTGGCCTTGTTTGTGATCTGTCAGATAAATGCCTAGGAGTGGAATTGCTGGGTCAGAGGCTCAGTAGCTCTCTGAATATGATCATATAAAATGATGTTCCAATAACATGAACTCTAAGAAATGGAAACAAGAGTTTTTTTTAATTATCAGTTTGCTTTCTTTTCTCCTTTGTCATTTTTATTTTCTGTACTTTTTGTACTGTATATAAGTTTATCTGTTTTGGGGAGGATAAGGGCGAGCACAGAAATGGTGGAATAAGCAGCAGTGATACACACTAGACACTATGTTTAAACTGGGTATAGGAGGTTGGGAGGGAAAAACTGGGAGAAAATGAGGGAAGAGGTGACACTGTTCAAAAAGAAATGTGCTCATTAGCTAGCTTTTGTAACTGTAACCCCTCTATACATCACCTTTACAATTACAGTAAAATAAAAATAATAACAACAATCAATTGCATATGTTATTTACAATATTATATACAATAAATATTACCCAAAATATTTATATACACTAGATTTTTGTACTATTGTGTTATTATTAATAGAAAAAGAAAATGTAATTAGTTGCCATTTAACCCCACCATCACAGAAGAATGCATACAAGGAAACTTGGATGTTTCTCTTGTCTTTTCAGTGCTGTGTAGTTGATTTTCAAAACGGTTTGAATGGCTGAGCTAATTTTTCTCACTTAACTTCATCCTTAGGAAATTCCCCTTCCAAAGAATTAGACCTTTAACATTTTTCTTCCACTTTAAGTATAGTTACATTATGTAAAACTCATTATGTATAGTGAGCTTTACATATATAATGATAAATACAACATTTCATGGATAAACATATTTTAACATTTAGATAAATTTTATGAATATAAGACATATTATATGTACACATGTAAACGTATTGTTAGCAATTCTTATGAACTTGCCAAGCTCTTATTTTTTGTGTCAGTCTTGGGACTTGAACTCAGGGCTTAGAAACTATCCCTCAGTGATTTTTACTCAAGGTTAGTGCTCTACCACTTAAGCCATACTTCTGGCCTTTTGGTGGTTTATTGGAGAAAAATCTCATGATTTTCCTCACCGGGCTGGTTTTGAACTATGACCCTCAGACCTTAGCTAGGAGTATAGTCATGAGCCACCAGCGCTCACCTCTTGGCCAAACTATTTACTACCTCAGGGCCTTAGTGTCTGAGAGAAATTACAGTGGGGGACCGGAAATATGGCCTAGTGGTAAAGTGTGCGCCTTATATAAATGAAACCCTGGGTTATATTCCTCAGCACCACATATGCAGAAAAAGCTGGAAGTGGTGCTGTTGCTCGAGTGACAGAGTGCTAGCCTTGAGCAAAGAAAAGCCAGGGACAGTGCTCAGGCCCTGAGTTCAAGCCCCAGGACTGGCAAGAAAAACAAAACTGAACAAAAAGAGAAATTACAATGGAATTTACAAGAAAAGAAATAGCCCCTTCATTTTAGATTCAATTAAATGACATCTAAAATATGAATCACATTACTTCACACAAATAAACACTATATAATTGATACTATATAAATGATAACCAAAACTCTCATATTATTCAGCAGGTTATAATTAATATATTTCTCTAGAAGAAAGATTTTGTGTCCATCCTGACCTTCTCTGGTTTTACTGTTAAAATGATGGCTTTTAGGTTCCCTGGAGAAACACTCAAACTGAACGAATGAGTCTAATGTTGAAATTCTCAGGCACTGAGAAAGATAATTTTTTTCAGGGAAAAGGCCATTACAAGTATCCTTTATGTTTCTCTCCTCTCTCTCTCTCTTTCTCTCTCTCTCTCCCCCTGCCCCCCCAAACAGACTGCTTTCTTTTTTTTTTTTTTGAAAGGCTTCACAAGTAAAATCTCTCCCTACCCTACCTCATCTTTCTTCTGCCTTCTATTTACGGTGTCTTGTGTTTCAGATATTAAGTTCTTCCTTAACAGGCATTGTGATGTGTCCGTGTAATCTCAGCATTTTAGATGTGAAAGCAGGAGAATTGCAAATTTGAGACCAGCCTGAGCTACAAAGTGAGATCCTGTTTCAAAATAAAGCTCCATTTTGGCTTTTTTTTTTTATAGTTAATGGGACATAAAAGTCTTGTGGTTTTTCTGCCTGTTCTGGATTCAAACTGCAGTCATCAGATCTCATCCTACTGAGTAGCTAGGACTACAGGCATGAGCCACCAGTACCTGGCTATGCAATGTATATGTTGAAACACAAAATGGTGCTCAAATTCTTGTCTCTCCACTGGATTTTGTGTTGTGTTTTGCTATGGTTCATTTTAAACATAATTAATTTTGGCAAACATTTGATGGCTTAGTTTTCTGGAAGTCAAGCTAGTCATATAATCTGGTCTCAGGTTCATATGAATTCTCTATGCTGTTCATCCAGCTGTTTGGCTTGCCAGAGACTTCTCAATAGCACAATATTCATAAAAAGCTTTTTTCTCTTCACTCCACCCAAGAAGCTTGTTCCCTCAGGGGTGTGATCAGATTTGAAATCATTGGAAAATTATTGTAGCTCTAATTGTTGATAAAGAAATTCTACGCCAGCCTCAGGGTTCAGCGGGCTCAGATATTCTATACAAATGAGATTTTGACAGAACAAAAAGCATTTATATACCCCAAGGTTAATGATGAAATATATTTCTCATAAAGGAGAAAGGTGTTTAGACTTGTCATCATGAGCTTTTAGTGTGATTTTCTTTCTATTTTTGGTTATGAATTTAGAACTTGCTACATATTTCAGCTTTAATTTCTACCTTGTACACACACACACACGCACACACCAGAATGAATTTAACTGATTTTTTTAGTCATTTTAATAATGTATTGATGAATATAGCTTTGGTCAAAGGTGCTGTCTATTATTTTGAAACTCTGGTAAGTGTCAGTGGCTTATGCCTCTTCTCCTAGCTACTTAGTACACTGAGAAATCAGAGAAGAAAAGCTGTGAGACTACATCTTTAAAATAATTGTTAAAGAGCTGGGTTGATAGCATTGCTCAAGTCTTCAAGCCCTATAGCAAGCATGAGGCCCTGAGTTCAAATTTTATGCCAATGAAACAACAAATGCTGGAGGGGGTGCGGGGAAAGAGGAACCCTTCTCCATTGTTGGTGGGAGTGCAAATTAGTACAACCACTTTGGAGAACAGTATGGAGGTTCCTCAAAAAGCTCAACATAGACATACCCTATGACCCAGCCATACGACTCCTAGGCATCTATCCTGAACAACAGGTCTCAAGATATCAAAAAGACATCTGCACTTCCATGTTTATCGCTGCACAATTCACAATAGCCAAAATATGGAAACAACCCAGATGCCCCACTACAGATGAATGGATCCAAAAACTATGGTACCTATACACAATGGAATACTACATAGCGATTAGAAATGGGGAAATATTGGTATTCACAGGGAAATGGTCAGAACTTGAACAAATAATGTTGAGTGAGACAAGCCTAGAACACAGAAAACAAAGGGGGCATGATCTCCTTGATATATGACTGTTAAGGTGGGGGAAGGGGGGCACTAGAGACCAGGTCTGCGAAACCAAAAACTTCTTGTCAAATGGTATTTCCCACAGGTTTGGGTCAGCGACCTTACATTATGTAACTATAACCAAACAACCACTCAACATATAAAGGTCAAAAATAGACCTCTCAGTGGATCACAATAGCTCAAAAGCTATGTATGTATGATTATATAAGAAAAGGATAAGCAAACTCTATTGTTGACATTATATTTAAAGTCTTAGGTGAATTTCCTTTGGCATATGCCACGTGGCTACTGTATAGGTTTTTGGTACACTGTGTATTGTATATATGTCTACCTGATCTAGGAAAGGGAAAGAAAAACAGAGTGTAAGATATCACAGGAAATGTACACACTGTCCTATTATGTGACTGTACCCTTTTTGCACAACACCTTGTCAAAAAAATTTAATTAATAAATAAATTTAAAAAAAGAAAACCACATTAGGAGAATTAAAGTCATTTTCTAATCCTGAACAAAGCTTCATACTTACACAACAAATGTTTAATGAATGCATAGAGAATGAATGAAAAGAATTTGATCACTTTTTGAAAGATTAATTTGGGTTTTAATTTTTTCCAATTTCAGACTGGTGGGTTGAGGGGAGGACTCACTAGGAGGAATATAATAATACTGTCACATGGGAATAACATTAAACCTAAAGTTCTTTGGATTACTTTCCAATGTTAACTTCTAGATGTAAAAATTTAAAAGGCATTTATCTACATGTTAATTGTAAGTTGGTATAATTGTTCCATTCACAACATGCCTACTATAATTTGAGTTAAAAACAAACAAACACCAAAAACCAAATTTTATGCCATCGAAACAGAAACACAAAAGCAAACTGTATGTTACCTTAGGTGGCAAAGTGACTGCCTAGCTAGTAAAATGCCTTGAGTTCAAACACCCTTACCTCAAAAACAAATAAAACTAGGTAGAGACAAGTGGTGGTTTCCCCAACTGATATCATCCTCCACAAACTAGTCTTTTGTCTCTCTGTGCTGTGTGGAAAATTCCAACTTATTCATGCACACTAGATGCACTGAAGATAAGGAATAGGGAGAAGTTTGAACTCTCCTACTTTGCCGGTAGGTATATACAGCAATGCACGTACGTACTGGGGAAGGTATTTTGTTTGTCTCACAGAGTTAAGATGAATGAGGGAAAGGGTGACATTGTCCAAAAAGAAATGTGCTCTTTACGTGACTTCCATATCTGTAACCCCTCTGTACACCATTTTTAAAACAATTAAAAAGTTACAGAAAGTGTTAAAAGCTAAACAATATTACCATGTAACCCAGAAATTCCACTCCTGAGTTTTTCATTCAAAATAATTTTTAAAAAGTATTCAAATAAATCTCCATAGTAGCAACACTTACACTAACAAGGGGGGAAATATTGCAAAGCCTATCAAGCAATCAATAGATTAACCAGTGTATAAGTACACAATGAAATATGAGTCAATCATAGAAAGAAATGAAATACCAATCTGTACTACATCTATGAACTTCAAAAATGTGGGGTACCAATGTATCACATCGGTATTCCTAGCTACATGTAGGCTGAGGTCGGAGGACCAGGTTCAAAGCTAGCCTTGGCCATGAAGTCTTTGAGATATTTAAAATCTCCAATCAACCATGAAAAAAATCTCTAAATAGAGCTGTGTCTCAAGTGTAAACTGCTAGCCTTAAGCTAAAAAGCTCAGGGATAAAATCCAAGTCCCGAGTTTAAGCCCTAGGACAGGCCCAAAACAATATGATCTAGATGAAATGAGACAGACAGCAACAGTTGTGTATTGTATTATTTTATTTATATGTACTAACCACAATAGGCCAATTCATACAAAATGAATACTGGAAGTTGACAAGGGCTGGAAGAAGGACTGAGTATCTAATAATTATGAAGTTTTCTTTTGGTGTAATAAAAATGTTTAGAAACTAGATAGAAATGTTAATTGTATGCATTGCAAATGTACAAAAGGCCCAAATTTACAATGGTTAATTTCAACTCAGAAGTATGAAATAGAGCTGGAATATAGTTCAGTTACAAAGCCCTTTATAACAAGTGCAACACCATAGGTTCAATTCTCAGTACCAAAAAAAGAAAAGCACCACTTAAAAATCCATCTTCCTGGTTTACCTCAGATGTCTACTGACTTGTCTAAAAGGCAGTGGGCATTCACCATTCATGCTGTGTGTTTAAGCACTGAGAGGTACATTCTAAGTTTTGGAGACAAATTTGGTGTAGGGAATAGAATATATAGAAAATGGCCTCTCTGTAGTAAAGGTATATTAATTAAAGAGATTATGGATAGCCATTTGACAGTGCTGATGTCAAGTTAAATGTTTCCTTAAGGGTTTTCTAGATCATTCTAACCCCTTGTTAAGAAAACTTGGTGGTATGTCTTAGATCATGGCCTTTAAAAATCAATGGATCTAATGGAAAAACTTCTTTGTGCTTGTCATATTATGCTCTGATAATAATATCTATCTTCAGATATTCATGTTATTGAAAATTTATTTATTTTTTTGTATTTTGTTCTGGTCTATGTTCTTGCAATGCCCATTTTACACATGGCCACCCAGGAAAATTGTTCCTCTTTTTAACTCTTTTGAATTAGATATATTAGAAATATAAGAGGGAGTATCATTGAGGCATTTCCATACATGCACAGAATGGATCTGAACATATTTACCCGTTCCACCATGTTTTCATTCCTCTCATTTTCTCCTCTTTTTAAAATGGCATTTGCTGTTATATATGTATATCCATGTTTCACCATTGATCTCTGCTATTGATATATTTATCAAGAACATGAAATTTTGGGCTTTTTGAGCTTGGCTTAATTTGCTCAACATGCATCTCCAAATGATATCTCATCTTTTATGGAATAGTAATATACCATACATACTTTTATGCATTCATCCGATGTTGGGTCACCTTGGTTGATTCTATTACTTGGCTACTGTAAACAGAGCTGCAATAAACATAGGTATGTAGGTATCATTGTGATATATTGATTTATTGTGTTTTGGGATATATGCCAAAAATGGCATTGACATGCCGCAAGTTCTTATTCAGTTTTGAAGAGGCAAATCATTAACCTGATTTCCAAAGTCGCTGCATTAGTTCACATTCACACCAACAAGTATGAAGGATCATTTTTATTCTGTTTCCTTCCCATAATTTGTTATTGTTTGTTTTCTTTTTTTTTCTTTTTTCTTTTTTTTTTTTTTTTTGGCCAGTCCTAGGCTGTGAACTCAGGGCCTGAGCACTGTCCCTGGCTGGCTTCTTTTTTGCTCAAGGCTAGCACTCTGCCACTTGAGCCACAGCGCCACTTCTGGCCATTTTCTGTATATGTGGTGCTGAGGAACCGAACCCAGGGCCTCATATATACGAGGCAAGGACTCTTGCCACTAGGCCATATTCCCAGCCTCTATTGTTTGTTTTCTTAATGATTGCCATTCTGACTAGTGAGATAAAATCTTCGTGTAGATTTGATTTACACTTTCTTTGTGTCAAACATGTTCTTTGTGTGTTTATTAGCAATTTGTATTTCTTCTTTGGAGAATAGTTGATTCATTTTCTCAGTAATCAATAGATTATTTTTGCTCTTTAATTTCTTTGAGCTTTTTATATCCTTTATATGAATTCTTTATCCTTGAATAGCTGGCAAAGAATTTTCTCCCTTTCTGTGGATTGTCTCTTGGTTCTGGTTATTCTTTTCATGTGCAGATTCTGTTTTTTTTTTTCATTTAATAGAGTCCAACTTGTCCATACATGCTCTTATTTCAGGAGAGTTAGAGTTGTATTAAGAAAATAATTACCTATGCCTATGTCTTTGAGGCTTCTTAGTATTAGTTTCACAGTTTTAGACTGAATATTACTGCTCTTTTATGATGTAAGTCAATATGTAGTTTTCTCTGACCTACTTAATCTTTCTTTTTTGTTCTTGATACCTTACACCTATATCTCTTTAGTTGTTGTTGATTTGAGACAGAGCCTATGTAGCTCCAGGCTACCCTTGAACTCATGAACCTTTTGCCTCATCCTCCTGACTGCTAGAACAGGCATTTACCACCAAGCCTGTCTCACATAAATCGCTCAGTACATTTAGAACACTTCCAAGGATATGCTTTCATGTCTATATTGCCCACTAGACTGTGAGCTTCTTTAGAAAATAATCCATACCCATTTTTCTCTTGACTATGTTCCTAGTGGCTAATAAATGGCAGACCCAACAAGAAGAGCTCTGAAATGTTTGTCTACCCAGTTAATTATACAAATGACAGTATGATATTGGGTTACTTGGAAGCAAGATAATAATAAAAAATATCATTGGAAACCTCGTGATATCTGAGGGGATTTTCAGCTGCCATAGCATTCTTTTTGAGAATTTTTTGCCACAAGAAATCCTATCACAAAGCCTTAATCATTTATCTCTTCCAAAAATATAATGTCTCTGCTGTTTTGGTCCCAGATTCTCCATTTAAGAAAGGTTCCTGATTATTTGTACTGGCAAAAGTATTTCCTGTCTATAGTCTTAATGTAAAATACAGCATTCTGAGATCATGGGATCCACACTGAAGAGCTCTTTTTCTACTTGTATCTGTTGCCATGGCTCAATTGTTCTGAAGACTTGGACACTTTGTGACCCTATTTTCTCCAAAAAAGACAACTCCCTCATCCCCAGGGCCCCTGAAAGCCTCTAGAAGCTTTAGCAAGGCAGATGAGTCCGCCAACTTTAGTATACTGCCAGTTTCCATCCTGTACATGTTTTTAACCCTCAGGGTAGAGTGACTGCCTGGAGATATTCTTTCATAACATTTGTTTGGCAGGAAAAATAGAAAAAAAAGATAGCAGCCAAGGGTCACAGTTTCTAAATTCTGAAAGAATATCTTTAAGCATATTCTGCTTTTGTTTTTGCAGAGTAAAAGCTCATAACCTTATTGCAACTTCTCAAATGATCCTCATTTTTTATTTTTGGTTTTGTTTAAGTCCTTGGATGAGAGGGTTATCACAGCTGTATTCTACAATGCTCACATTATTTGGAATTTAGTTTCATTTTAAAGTATGGAGCTCTTTCATCTACCTTTCCCTCTTCCTATGTATCACTCAACCAATATTTTTTTCTGTGTCTTAAAGAAGCGCATTTAATTTGGTCACCAGTGGCTTTTAGTAGCATCATAGATGAGCTTCAAATTGTGATTGAGAATTTCTTCAGATTGTGATCTGAGGCAAACTACATGCACTTTTTTGATGAGGCATAGGATGCTTAATTTTCACTAAATTCCCAAGGTAGCCCTAAACTATGTTCAGAAACATTATCAAATCTTTAAGTGCAATTCTCCAAAGAATAAAATAATGATCTCTGCCACAAGAAGTTTCCTCTCAACAGATTTCTCTTTCTTCAAGGTATTGTCATAAAAGGAGTCTAGAGTTTTCTGGATTGTGTTGTGATTGACTTGATCATCCACCAACAGATTGAGTCCCCTTATTAAAGCAGCTGAAGCCTACAGAGGACTAGCTGAGCTGTTGGAAGTCACATAAAAGTCACCAGTTGTAGGTCCTGAAGGAGAAACAGCAAAGGAACTGTTATTGGACTTATAAATCTTTTTTTTCAAATATTTGAGGTCCAGTTGTTATTTGTAGGTTGCTGGAGAAAATGTTCCAGAATATTAATATCTGTGAATTTATATGTGTAAACTTGTGTACATTTCTTTATCAATCTGCATTTATTCAGCACTCTAAGATGATTTACACCCTCCTAGTCCCTGAAAACCCTGAGGACAGAGTGTTACACATACTCCCAATTATTTATGCATAAAAATATGAGGTTTGGCTATTGGATCCACTGACATAGCTAAACATTTTTGGCCTCCTCACAAGGTAAAGAGTGGAGATGTGGTGGTTTGTGGACTTACATTCCATAGTCTGCATTGGTCTGTGGGGGAAGTGAAGAGTGGGGAGAAAAAGAGCTCCTTCAACTGTTCAGGCTACTCTGTGAGAAACAGAGTTTCATCCATTGAGGCACAACATCAGAGTTGGTAAATTTTCAAGTTTTGTCAACTTGGAGCTCTCATTTCTGCTTTTAAGTCCTCACCTATCTTGGCATGTCTCCCTGTACATATACTTGGTTTAGCCTGTGGGGGGAAGAATTATATATGAAGTCTGTACTGTTCACACTTTGGTATTCTTCTGTCTTTGTTCACTTTTCACTCAGACAGCAGACTTTCTGCTTCAATACATATTTTGCCTTGTCTAGCTAGTGAAATCAGGAACCATGACTTATACATTGGCTCATGTTCAACATACAATACTCAACATCTAATGATTATTATATTTATATTAATTAATGATTTTAGGCCTTTAGAGTTTTAAAAGGTTACCTCTAATTTCAAGAGTCAGGTTGGTAGGATATTCACTTACAGGTATAAAGCCTTGGAATGGGTCTCATGGGCCAGATATGGCTTTGAAAAGTTGAATTCAAGGCATTCTAATTTTAGTGCTGGTTAATTCAGTTTGGATCCAGTTAAACTGGACAAGGCTTCAACCTTCCAAGACTTAATTTTTGTTCACACCACGGTGGCATGTGACTCTTCTGATGGGTACATTAAAACACAAGGACCAGAGTCCTATTTCTGAAATTGTTCCATGTGGTAAAGTCAGTGTTGCTTAACTCAAATGACATTGGTGGTGTGCAAGAGTTTTACAGAAGGGCAATTTATATAGACTTCTTAAAAAAGAAAGATAGTATTTTGACTAGTTTATTGATTATATGTTAGAGTATAAGCTCAATGGGGGCACGTACCCATATTTATTTTATTTGTTTTGGTATCCTGGTAACTAACACAGTATTTCCAGAAAAGGAGCTCAACAAAACTTTCCAAGCACATTCAATCAAGAGCTTGCTGAGCAGTGACTATGTGCCTAACAAAATAAGAAGTTTCCCAAAGATACAAGGAAAGTTTTGAAAATGAAGCAACCTTTATTATTCATAAATTTAGAATCCAGTGTTAGAAAGTGAAGAGGTTGAAAAATGATTGCACCTGGAAGCATCAACACTAATAACAGGAAGATGTTAATTACTTGGTATGATACTACTTTACTAGGTTAGGTTGAACAAGTTACTTTATTTGGTAGCATTATTAATTCTTCACTTGGAAATCTGTGAATTACATAAATTTAGGGATTAAACAAAAGATAATTCTATATTTACTAATGCAGACAAGGAAGAAACATAATGGGCTGTAACAGTCAAAGAAACTGTCTGATAAAGCTGGACTAGAATTTGACCTTGAAGGATGAGTACCACTGAACTTTATGGAGGAAAGGGAGGGGAGTATTTAAGAAAAAAGTGCATGTGCGTATACAAATACATTGGCTGATTCCCTTTAAAATCAGGAATAAGACAGGGATCTACATTCTCTCCCCTTCTCTTCAACATAGTGCTAGAATTCCTAGCCAGAGCATTTAGGCAAGAAGAAAATATAAAGGGGATCCAAATAGGAAAAGATGGAGTTAAACTTTCTCTCTTTGAATGGCCAAGAGACATATGAAAAAGTGCTCTACATCACTGGCCATAAAAGAAATGCAAATCAAAACAACATTGAGAGTCCATCTCACCCTAGTAAGAATGTCATATATCAAGAAAACTAACAATAACAATTGTTGGAGGGGATGTGGCCAAAAGGGAACCCTACTTCATTGTTGGTGGGAAAGTAAACTGGTTCAGCCACTCTGGCAAGCAGTATGGAGATTGCTCAGAAGGCTAAATATAGAACTCCCCTATGACCCAGCAACCCCACTTTTGGGTATCTATCCAAAAAACCACAAACAAAATCACAGTAAAGCCACCAGCACAACAATGTTCATTGCAGCGCAATTTGTCATAGCTAGAATCGGTAACCAACCCAGATGCCCCTCAGTAGATGAATGGATCAGGAAAATGTGGTGCATATACACAATGGAATTTTATGCCTCTATCAGAAAGAATGACATTGCCCCATTTGTAAGGAAATGGAAGGACTTGGAAAAAATTATACTAAGTGAAGTGAGCCAGACGTCTCCCTTATTGGGAATAATTAGCACAGTTTTAGGTAAGTCACAGCAGAGGATCACAAGAGCCCAATAGCTATACCCTGTAGGGAATGGCTATGACTTTAAGAGGGGCCGGCCCAGTTAGCCGGTCCCCCCTCTTTCTGGCTTCAACCGGAAAAGAAGCCAGGCCAGCCCCCGTCCCTCAGTGGCAAGCATGTGTGCCACCATGGCGGCTGGAGATCCCAGAGACCCGGTCCTTGGGGGGCTGTGGTCTCTGCCCATAGAGGAAGTTTCGTGACATCACCGTGGACAGTTCACTAGCCAATCATCAATACCCAGTTAGTCCCTCCTCTTCCTGCCCACCGTTACTGTTATATAAACCCCTCCCTTGAATAAAATCTTTTGAGGCTGGTAGTCCATCGGACCAGCTCCCTGAGATCTTTGTGTCTGGCATCTGCTCTTAAACATGAGAGGGATTGGGACCGGGGGTTTCGGCAGCCTACCTCAGCTCAGCTTAGCCCAACGGGGACATGCTCCGCCTCTCCTGCTGGCAGGAGAAGCATAGCCAACTGCCCCTCACAATTGGAGGCTTGGCGTCTCCCTAGGGGAGATGTGGAGATTGAGCCCGACAATACCCTTATGATCACAGAAGATGGTGCTAAGAGAAATGGTTGTTATATCACAGTTGTAACTACTTTCAATGTTCCATGTGTATCTGTAGATTCTACTATTGATGATGTTCTTGTATCACCTTCCTGTGGTTGTATCTACACTATCTCTATAATCTTATCTGAGTATATTGGAAACCGTTTATACTGGTATTAGAACTAGGAAATTGAAAGGGAATACCAAAATAGAGAGACACAGGGTAAAAAAAGACAAACAACTACAAAAGCAATACTTGCAAAACTGTTTGGTGTAAATGAACTGAACAACTCATGGGGGAAAGGGAAAGGGGGAGTAGGGAGGGGAGAATGAGGGAGGAGGTAACAAACAGTACAAGAAATGTATCCATTGCATAACGTATGAAATTGTAACCTTTCTGTACATCAGTTTGATAGTAAAAATTTGAAAAAAAACAACAAAAAACTTTCTCTCTTTGCAGATGACATGATCCTATACCTAAAGAACCCCATAGACTCTACCCCCAAGCTAATAGCGCTGATCCAAAACTTTGACAATGTTGCAGGATATAAAATAAACCCTCAAAAATCAACGGCCTTTCTCTATGTTAACGACCCAAAGACCGAGGCTGAAATCAGGAAAGCAACTCCTTTTGCAAAAGCGTCAAAAAACATAAAATACCTAGGAAGAACCACAAAGAAGTGAAAGACCTACGATGAGAACTCTAAAAACATGAAAAATGAAATTAAGGCAGAATTAAGGAAATGGAAAAACCTCCCATGCTCTTGGATTGGGAGGATTAATATAATCAAAATGGCAATATTGCCAAGGGCGATCTAGAAATTCAATGCAATACCCATTAATATCCCAACACCATTTTTTTAATGAAATAGAGGAAGCAATCCTGAAATTCATATGGAACAATAAAAGACCTAGAATAGCAAAAACAATCCTAAGCAGAAAGAACAGTGCTGGTGGAATTACAATACCCAACTTCAAGCTGTATTATAAAGCTATAGTAATAAAAACAGCTTGGTATTGGCACAGGAACAGGCCTGAAGACCAATGGAACAGAATTGAAGACCCAGAAATGAACCCACAGAACTACGCCTACTTAAAAGGAGCTAATACAATAGTCTGGAAGAAAGATAGCCTCTTTAACAAATGGTGCTGGCAAAACTGGTTCACCATATGCAACAAACTAAAACTAGATCCTTATATATCACCCTGCACCAAAATCAATTCCAAATGGATTAAAGACCTCGAAATCAAAACAGACGCCCTGAAAACACTAAAGGAAGGAGTAGGAGAAACACGTGGGCTCCTTGGTGCAGGACGGAACTTCCCTAAAAAAGACCCAGAAAGGCTACAAATCAAAGAATGTTTGGGCAAATGGGACTACATCAAACTGCAGAGATTCTGCAGGGCAAAGGACATAGCTCCCAAGATAAACAGAAAGCCCACAGATTGGGAGAAGATCTTTCTGGCCATTCATTGGACAAAGTCCTCATATCTAAAATATATGCAGAACTAAAAAAATTACCTTCCTCCAAAACAAAACCGCAAAGAACCAACATCCCCCTCAACAAGTAGGCTAGAGACATAAAAAGAGACTTCTCTAATGAGGAAATGAGAATGGCCAAGAGACATATGAAAAAGTGCTCTACATCACTGGCCATAAAAGAAATGCAAATCAAAACAACATTGGGATTCCATCTCACCCCAGTAAGAATGTCCTATATCAAGAAAACTAACAATAACAACTGTTGGAGGGGATGTGGCCAAAAGGGAACCCTACTTCATTGTTGGTGGGAATGTAAACTGGTTCAGCCACTCTGGCAAGCAGTATGGAGATTCCTCAGAAGGCTAAACATAGAGCTCCCCTATGACCCAGCAGCCCCACTTTTGGGTATCTATCCAAAAGACCACAAGCATAATCACACTAAAGCCACCAGCACAACAATGTTCATCGCAGCACAATTTGTCATAGCTAAAATATTGAACCAACCCAGATGCCCCTCAGTAGACTAATGGATCAGGAAAATGTGGTACATATACACAATGGAATTTTATGCCTCTAGAAAGAATGACATTGCCCCATTTGTAAGGAAATGGAAGAACTTGGAAAAAGTTATACTAAGTGAAGTGAGCCAGACCCAAAGAAACATGGACTCTGTGGTCTCCCTTATAGGAAATAATTAGCACAGGTTTAGGCAAGTCACAGCAGAGGATCACAGGAGCCCAATTGCTATACCATTATGAACACATAAGATAATGCTAAGTGAAATGAACTCTATGTTATTTAAACTATTGTTATATCACAGTTGTAACTACTTTCAACGTGCCATATGTAACTGTAGCCTCTATTACTGATGATCTTCTTGTATCACCTTCCTGTGGTTGTACCTACACTATCTCTGTATCTTATCTGAGTATATTGGAAACCGGGTATACTAGTATTAGAACTAGGAAATTGGAAGGGAATACCAAAAGCGAGAGACACAGGGTAAAAAAAGACAAACAACTACAAAAGCAATACTTGCAAAACTGTTTGGTGCAAATGAACTGAACAACTCATGGTGGGGGGGGAAGCCAAAGGGGGAGGGGGAAAGGAGGAATGAGGGACGAGGTAAGAAACAGTACAAGAAATGTATCCAATGTCTAATGTATGAAACTGTAACCTCTCTGTAATTCAGTTTGATAATAAAAAATATATATGTTAAATAAAAAAGTAAAAAATGTATTAAAAACAAATACATTGGCTGAAATATAAGCTTGACATAGTATCATATTGATAACAGAGAGTATGCTTTGGATAAAAGTGTGGGATAAAGTTGCCACGAGGGAGGATTTCAGGTAGTACCAGGTGCAATATCAGTTATGTATAAAGTATGTGTGTGTTTGTGTGTATCTATGTTTGTTTAGAAGGGTGACTGGCACATAATGTCTTCACGTATGCCTCAGCTATTAAATATGCATATGATGGTATGCAGGAAGAAAAGACAAGGGAAAGGTGACAGACAGATGAGAAGACAAAAAGGAGAGAGACAAGCAAATATAATTAAGTAGAAAGTGAGGCTGACATGAATGGTGAGACTCAATTAGAAGCCAATCCAGCTAGATGGTTCAACAATCTGAATATTTAATCATGGGACTGATTGGGAAATATTCTTAGATATCATCTATTTGAACCTGAGACATAAACTAGAAATTTTTTCTGTGCTTTTCTAGTCCCCAGGGGTTTGAAATGATAGAGTTCAGTGTTTTGCAAGGCAGTACATTGTGTTTATGGGTAGTTTATATCCTTAGACAGAGCTTTCTGATCCTGAGCCTAAATTTGCCTCCTCATGAGTTGTACTTATTATTTTCCTTCTCCCTTTGGGACTACATTGGATATATCTAAGTTAGCTTTCATGTCACATTCTGGCTAAATTTCTTCTTTTTCAGGAAAAAAAACATTCTCAGTTCATTCAATCATCCCTTCTGTCCTTTGAGAAACTTTAACATCTGGCTCATCTTCTTCTGAAATCTCTGAAGACTGATGAAGTTCTGATTAGAATGTGGATGCCCAGAAATGCACAAAGCCTACCAGATGTGGTCTGACTAGAGCAGAGTTCCTCCCTGGGACTGGGCATTCTACTCATATTGCTGTATTCTATCACTGCATTTGATTTCTAAGCTACATCATCCTATTGACTCATTCTAACTGGAGAGTGCCTAAAACCCACAACTACACAATGGTTTAATGACCTAGTGAACTTCCTCTTTATTATTTTGTCCTATAAATCTGTTGGGCTAATCATTTTTCTGAATTAGGAAAGTGAAGGGGAACATCAAAATGGTGAGACAAAGGATACAACATGAACCAATGCAGCAGAGATACTCACAAGACAATATGTCAGAAATTAATGGTACAAGGGAGGGGGGATTGGGGAAGAGGGAAGGTGGGAGAAAAATGAGGGCGGAGGTAATAAATGTGACAAGAAATTTACTCACTTCCTATGTAACTGTACATCACTTGGACAATAAAATTAAATAAATAATAAAACCCTTTGGGATCTTTATGATTGGAAAACATGGGGAGTTTCATAGTTTGAAAAACTATTTTCTTTTCTTTTCTTTTTTTTTTTTTGGCCAGTCCTGGGGCTTGGATTCAGGGCCTGAGCACTGCCCCTGGCTTCTTTTTGCTCAAGGCTAGCACTCTGCCACTTGAGCCACAGCACCACTTCTGGCCATTTTCTGTATATGTGGTGCTAGGGAATTGAACTCAGGGCCTCATGTATACGAGGCAAGCACTCTTGCCACTAGGCCATATCCCCAGCTCTGAAAAACTATTTTCTTAAAAATGTACTAAATTGTTTTTATTTGAGGTTAGTAGTGAGTGTTGAGGTACAGTTACAGCCACTTGAAGAGCTGTCAGATCTAGTTGCTGACCTTGAGATGTATCTCAATCACATTCTAACTTAAAAAAAGAATGCTATTTGATATAAAAGTAGTAATGTAAAGATTATAATAATGTTTTCAAGTAAAAGACATGTTTGGCTGGCTTTAATGAATAGACATGACTAGTATATTAGTGGCACTAGTTGCATACAGTTCATGGTTAAAATGCTTTTAAACAGTTCTTGTAGTTCTCAATGTTGGCATTAATTTATTGAGTTAACCTTTTCCCTAAGTAGCTAAGTGTAGGCTAAACCTTTTTACAGTGCCCACTATATAGATAGACAAAAATCTCTTCTAAGTGTTTAATCTGTTAAATTATCACTAGCATCCCCATCCTTATTTTACTAGTGCGTAAACTGAGGCACTGAGAGCCTAAATCATGAATCAGAAATGAAATAGCCAATAATTCAAGTATATGATTTGAATACATATACTTTGGCCTTATAGTTGATATTCCTAGTGCCTCTCATATTCACTCATCTGAATCAGAATAGTATAATTTACATAATAATTTATAATATCTAGAAAATGTCCATACTTACCTTTTCTTGGAAGGCTATATTTGAAGGTGAGTTCATTTCCCATAGCAGTAGTCTTTCAGCTCCTTTCAAGTGATGGTAGTGGTTACAGGAGAGACACTTTTACAAGTGATTATGGTTCCTTTGTGTGTGTACTTTGTTTGATGTAACAGGATCTCAGATATGGATCCATGTGATATAGAGATCAGAAAGGATGTAAAGTTTCATGAATTGTTGAGCCACTGTCTGTCCAATTCCTGAAAAGGTGGATGAATGAATGATACTTCAAGAATCTGGTATGTGAATTGTTGATAGCATGTTTAGGATAATGGATAGAATATGGCCAATAAGGAACCCCTGGGTTCTCTAGCTTGCTATTAATTAGTTCTCTGACATTGAATGAGTGATACCATTTTTGAGTCTCAGTTTCTCCTTCTTTAAAATAAGAAGATTAAATGATTTCTCAAGCCTTTTTCCAATGGCAATAGTATATGTAATAGATTAAAGGAATCCAATGGTGAAGTAGAGAAAATGGTTAAAAACCATCCATGAATAAAGAAATAATGTCAAGCCTTAACTTCATAATTTTTAATCAGCCTTGGGTTGTGGCTGGAATTAAAATTAAAGATGAAGATCAATGACCCTCATCTTCCACAATGTGGCTCAGCACTGGGTTTACTCACATTAAAGAACAGGAAAGGAAAAAAGAAATCTTTCAAACCAATAAAGCTAATTTCATGTGAATTGGCATCATTGCAAAATAAATTAGATGAGCAGTTTATAGTATATCTCCCATAATAATTTGGCTGGTCTTGAAACATTGAGCTTTTTAAACAAATTTTACTGCCTGGTCTTATGGCTTTGTGGTTCCATCGTGCTCGAGGAAAAATGCTGACAACTTGTTTTCTGTTTCCACTGGCAGCATTACTGTTTTGAAATTGAAATGATAAATGGTCGGGTATGGTGCAATGGTTGAGCTCTGAATTCTATACGGGTATTCTATATTTCTTTTAACACATGTTTACTTCCAGGTGGATTTCCACTGTGTTAGAAAAAATAGCCATTATGTAATAATCATGACCAATGAACAATTATAAATTTGGGTATAAATATTCCAAGAAACCTCATGTTTCCTAAGTTAGGTTTCTCTTAGTTATATGTGAATGCTTTGAGAAAACTAGGCAAGTTTGAGAAAAATAATACTTGGTTCTACTTGGAGAAACCCAGGTGTGCAGAATATTTTCCTAATTTATTTTTATCCATGCCTTTTGAAACATTTGAGAACAGTTGATTTGTATTTTCTCCACACACACTGCCAAAGACAGTGCTGGAGACCTGGAAAGACTCACTTTGATCTGAAGGTAGTTTTCTTGCCATGCGCTTGTGCAATTTAGCACTACCTGATAATCAAAACCAACTCTCCAAACCTGAGTTTAGTCCTTGGCTGCCTTGAGTCCTGGACGGAATGCTTAAACCTTTAGATTTTCATCTGCTAAATGAACTTATCCAGTTCCCAAATAACATTATTCACAAGGATTTTTAACCATTGCATATGACAGGGAAATCACAGAAAACTGCTGTTTGTGTCGAGTAGTGTAGTATATATTACCAAAATTGCTCATAAGTGATACTTACTTGTCCTAGGCTTCCTGTGATTCCTTAGTTTATTGTCCACATAATTCCCCTTCCTATCCTCTGCATTTTCCTAGGATTTCCTGAAAGACCAGTGTCTTTGAGTGACTTCTTGATTTCCTTCTATTTTCTATCACTATCTCTTATCATGTGTTTGTCAAAACTTACCTATCAACTGCTTCATAATGATAGGTTTCTATATTCCATAGTATTTGTCACTTTAACAAGTCAGTTTCTAGAATTTTTTTTTACCATAAGTAAGATAAATGAGTGGGATAGATGCCCTTGAAGTTCTTGTCCAGTTCCAAAATGGCATTCATCAATAAACACATTAATGTAATCCAGGAAATATGTTTCTTTTCTTGTAGAACATTCTGGTGGGGTCATAATGGTTAGATTGTGGCAACTCATTAAGAACACAATGATCTAATTAAATTAAAATGTTTTAGAACACTGATGATATACACACTTTCCACATGAATTTTGATTTCTTTTAAATCACATACATCTGAAGTCAGATCATCTTAGTAAATAAATATTTCTGTGGAGTTGCAGCCTAAAATGTTCCTTTTTTCTTGGTGTCAGCCAGCCATCCATTCTCAGGTAGCTCAAAATGGTCAGTTCTTCCAAGATATTGTCTCTCACATATGATTATAAAAGCAATTGTCTCTTGTAAATGCCACTTGTGGACCACATGGCTTCTTTAATTAAAGACAAAAAGCATCCTGAAACACAGCTCATCTAGTGATATTATCAGAAAGATTCCTGATCATCTTTTGAGCATTTTAATCATCTATAACAAGAAAATACTTGATTTTACATAGGTAAAAGAAAATATAAACTAAGATAGACTTTTATTTTGTTTCCTTTTGGCTTTTCTTTTAGAATAAAAAAACTGAAAAGCCAAATCCAAATTTGAGACATCTGGCTGCTTCCCACTATGAGGTTTAAACATCTGCATTTTTTCACTTCTCATCCAGATGTTTTAGTCTTATGTAAACCTAGCTAAAGTGAAGCAGAATATCTAGCAATCATCTGGGGACTTTGATTAACATGGACAGCAAATCTGAATAATCCATGTTCTGAGAGTTCTGTTTTTTGTCTAGTTCAGAACACATTACTAATGAGGTCAAAGTTACTGTAGGCTTGTTCCTTGTATGGGCCAGTTAGCTCTGATCTGTTCCATGGCCACAGAATGCACTTCAAGCCTCAGCCAGCAGTCTGGAAAATGAGTGTCCTTGATCAATACATGCAGTCACGCAAGAAATGTGAGAGCCAATCTCTTCCACTTAGAAAGTAAAATTAAAAATGTATTTCCTGGGGCTGGTTGATCATCCATGCCATTTTTGTATAACAAGTTTTATATAGATTTTATTCAGTGCCAAGCACTCACTGTTTTAAGTGCTTTGCATAAAAAAATTTACAATGTTCACAAAATCCTATGTGTGTTATTATCATACTCATTTTCCAAATGAGGAAATGGAGTAATAGAGATGCTAAGGGATTTGGTTAGGATAAAAATGGATAGCATTCTTTTTTTTTCTTTCCCTAGACATTTCACACCACCTTTCTGTCAAGAAAGTCAAGGACTGTCAATGCATTGGCTGACTGGCAAATATATTGAGGATAGAAACATAGCTAATTCTGCATAGTGTATCCACTGGTTGAACAGCTAGTGGCCAGTGGGCACACCCTGTGCCTAGCAAAGTAGGTTATTCTAATTCTTATTCTTCCACCCAATATAATAATTACAGGCACAAACGTACCCTTTGCAAAAAAAAAAGGAAGGCAAGTTTTTATTGGCAATATGTCAGCATGTAAAGTATGTATTTAGGAAAAAAAGATGATGTGGTTAGGAACAGTGAACTATATTGGGTGGCCTCATAGAACTAAGTTGTCTGAGTACTCTGAGGAAGAAAGATTTGTGTGACTGGTGGAATCATTACAAATCTTTGATCTCCAACCACAAATTAATTTAGAATCCTGAAATTCTAGTCCCAGACAGGAGGTAGAGAGAGTTAATCTCATACACTTTTTTTGGCTTCTTTTTGTAAAATTGCAAATAATAAAATTTTTTGCAACAAGAAATGAAAAAATATCCATCTTACATTTTTGAAAGACTGTAGAAAATGAAGCTTTACAAATGCACATATCCATTTAATCAACAAATATACCTACTGTGTTATGGGTGCTTGAACTGTACCAAGGAATGATATGAAGTGATGGATCTCCAGAAACTTGTCTATTCCTGTGCTTGCTGCTGCATAAAGTTAAAGCTGTCCTTCCAAATTTTCCCACTCTTTATATCGTTTCATCTCCAGATAGAAAAACAGTTGCTCAGCATCTTAATAAAGGAGACTATATACATTAAACCTCATATTCTTTTCCTTCTGGGCAAAGGACTAGTATATTTCTTACCCACCCACTCTTCCTCATCCTTCTTTGTAATGTGAGTTCTGTTATGGGCCACCTTGTGATACTGTCCATGATCCTTTTCTTTACCTATATCATGGCCAAATGGGGAGTACTCCTTGGATCTATAGGAAAGTGGAGGAGCAAAATAGAAAGAGCCTGTCTAAGAAGGATTGTGGAGCAGAGCTTCTCCCCATAATTCTTTTCAATCCCTTTTAATAGGTGTGAGTAAGAAATATTTATATTGTATAAAGACGCAACATATTGACACATGGCATTATAACCATTGCCTACCCCGACTAAAACAATCTCCCTTATAAAAAGTCCTTCATAATCTAAAGCATGGTAATCTACTAATCACTTTCAGTTTGGGAGAAAATTAGCTTCCCTTACTAATTCTAATTCTTTCCCTTCTTCACAGGACTACTCTCTGTACTTCCTCCTACCACTTTAACACACTTCAACAACTTTGTTGTTGTTTGGAAACCTTGTCCAGTTTCTTTATTTTATAACTAGTTATACTTAAGTCCAATATCTGCCTCTTGGAGCTAGTTTCCCTTATATTCAATCATTTCAGTGTTTCATCTCAAAAATCACATTTTTTTCAGTGTGAGGTGAATCAGAAGATGGCACTAAAAGAACTTTGTTCTTTGTGAATTTGGGATTACAATCACTGCAGTAAAACTTATTTTTTGAAGTCATCTTTTCAGAATCATTTTGCTTTTCCTGACAGTTTTTCTCTCCTAAACAATTCACAGGATGCTTCAATAGGAAATTCACCAAACATTTGTCGTTTCTCTTTTTGTTCTGAGCGTGTACAGATATCCAGCAGATAGGATAAACAGTCCAAACTGATTTTTCTGTCTTTAATAACACGGTTTTCCCAGTTTTCCTTGCTAGTTTTGAGGCTTGAACTCTGGGTCTGGGTGCTGTCCCTGAGATTCTTTGTGCTCAAGGCTAGTGCTCTACCACTTGAGTCACATTGCTACTTCTGGCTTTTTCTAAGTAGTTTATTGGGCATAAGAGTCTCATGGATCTCCACCCTGGGCTGGCTTCCAACTGTGATCCTAAGATCTTAGTCTCCTGAGTAGCTAGGATTACAAGCATGAGTCATTGGTACCTGGCTCTTATGTATGTATGTATGTATGTATGTATGTATGTATGTATGCATTTTTTTTTTTGGCCAGTCCTGGCTCTTGGACTCAGGGCCTGAACACTGTCCCTGGCTTCTTTTTGCTTGAGCCACAGCGCCACTTCTGGCTGTTTTCTATATATGTGGTGCTGAGGAATTGAACCCAGGGCTTCATGTATACAAGGCAAGCACTCTTGCCACTAGGCCATATTCCCAGACCTCTATTTATGTTTTGAATACTATAACATCATGCCTATTGATTTTCCTCCTCAGATTTATCTTTTTTGGAGATTATCAGTTGTCACCTAATTCCATTCCTCATCATCTCACATCTGGACTATGACAACAGTATATTATCTGGCCTCAGTTCATTTTCTCTCCCAACCTAATTCCTTTTTGAACCTGCTCTCAGATGAATATTCTAACACTTATTTAAGCCTATTTCTTATTATATCTTCACATGGATTTCTGTTTTTGCTAGCCAAACTTGTTTTCTGTCAGGTAAATTAAATGTTCTTTTTTATTTTTTTATTTTTTATTTTTTTAGGGCTGGCACCTTCATTTTATTTTCTCTTGTGTTTCAAGTATATATCAGTATAAATGTCAAAGTAGTACTCCCAAATACTAAATGATTCACCTCCAAACATACCTCTTAGTTTCTAGTTTTGAGTTACCTACTTTATTTCCTATTTAATAAAACTTTAAAGTTTGATCATATATACCTAAGTTAGTAAAATTGTAAAATATTACTTGGGATCTGAGCTATCTGTGAACAATATACACCTTCTGAATAATCTATTTCATATAATTCCAAACACCAAGATAGACTCAGCCACCTGCTTAGTGTTATTCATTCACAAAAGTGGAAGAATTCTTTTTTGCTTTTTCTACATATTATCTATGCAGGAAATATTTGCAAAGATGTAGTTATATGGTTCATGAAACATTTTCTATCACTCTTGATTCCAATCTAGATTGCCCTTAATGAATGTTTACTTTATTTTTCAAGTGTATCTTTTAGAAATTCATTTTGTAATGATAACCTTGCTTTAAGCAATTTGCTACATGTATCTTAAAATACTGCTTATATTTTGCCAACAATTTAAAAATAGATGTGATTGATACATACATATAGGTTATTTTCTTTCTGCATGTCAAAATTGTTATTCTATTAGTATTTGACTTTGTTCTCTGATGGTAGCAGTCCAATTGCCATTCTTTTTTTAAAGTTTTTTTAAGTGCTACTTTATTTTTTTATACATATATATTTATTATTATCAAACTGAATTACAGAGAGGTTACAGTTTCATACATTAGGCATTGGATACATTTCTTGTACTGTTTGTTACCTTGTCCCTCATTCCCCCCTCCCCCTTTCCCTTCCCCCCCCATGAGTTGTTCAGTTCATTTACACCAAACAGTTTTGCAAGTATTGCTTTTTTAGTTGTTTGTCTTTTTTTACCCTGTGTCTCTCGCTTTTGGTATTACCTTCCAATTTCCTAGTTCTACTACCAGTATACCCGTTTTCCAATATACTCAGATAAGAAACAGAGAAAGTGTAGGTACAACCACAGGAAGGTGATACAAGAAGATCATCAATAATAGAGGCTACTTTGGCAAAGTTGCAGGATATAAAATAAACCCTCAAAAATCAACGGCCTTTCTCTATGCTAACGACCCAAATACCGAGGCTGAAATCAGGAAACCAACTCCTTTTGCAATAGCCTCAACAAACATAAAGTACCTAGGAATATCCTTAACCAAAGAAGTGAAAGACCGCTACGGTGAGAACTTTAAAAACATGAAAAATGAAATTAAGTTAGAACTAAGGAAATGGAAAAACCTCCCATGCTCCTGGATTGGGAGGATTAATATAAATGTTCTTATTTTTTCCTTCAGTCTTCCTATTCTCCATCACTACTGTGTTCTCTGTCCTAAACTTATCTTTTCCCCTAGTCAACACTGAATTGCCTCCCTCAAACTTATTATTCTACATGTACATATTATTCCATACTGGAATATATTTAACAATTACCCCTTTCTTCATATGATGTGTGTGCTATTTAAGAACAGGATTTCAAACTAATTTTTTCTATTATAATTTATATACTGGCCAGTACAAAATTTGAACTTAATATATATTCATAATTGTTTTGGTATCGGGAGAAAATGTGGTTAAGAAAACAGCAATGAGTATTTAGCATAACAAATTGGGGTTGGTAGGTAATTTTACTGATTACCCAGTATTTAAATGGAATGCTAAATAATACTAAATTGTTTGTGGCTAATTTCAGTTTTAAAAGATTTTAAAGTGAATGATTATTGTTATCGTATTGCCACATACATTCATCAGAGAACATTAATACTCAAAACTATGACCTCCTATCAGACATCTTAGAACAAAAATGCATGAGTAATAGAGAAATTGGAGCCAATTTCCAGCATTAAATATTCTCCCATAAAATACAATTGCAAGCATTCAAACATGAGTGATCACTGTGGAACTATTTTCTGCTTTAACTTTAGTCTGCTTTATCAGTTCACTACCTCACTTTGGAAAATGAATATAAGGAGTGTAAAGATTTATATGTGCAATTTTCGTGGTATTTCCCTTGGTCATTAATTTTCTAGAAAACCCTTAGTAAGAGCAAATTTATTTAAAAATAAAACGTCAAAGGACAGTAAAGGCTTTAAACCAGTGGTTCCATACTCTTGTAGGCCCTACAAACACCACATGGGTCAGAAGTCTCTTTCCTTTTCATGCCAGAATTTTCTTCCTTCTCATGCTTTCCATTTTCCAACATCTTGCAAAAGTAATCATTGGAATATTAGTCATTTCCATCTCCTTTTGAACTCCTCTATAAACTTACTCTTTCATAACTGAACTCTCTTTATACTTCTCATTGTACTCTTTCTTCTTTTTAGTCTTAGAATTTAATCATTCATCATCACCCAAAATATCTATCTACTTTTCTCATGGTGCTACATTTTGTTTAAGCCTTACCAGAAGTCTGAAAGTGTCTCTTGTGCTCATATTTTTCAACGAGTGTGTCAAAATAGAACAGATTTGGCTCTAATTTCAGTGAGGTGTGATAACTTCTTTTCAGGAACTATCCAGGTTAAATGGGAGGACTAGAGGCTATGCTTTATTAAACCCACCAGATCTCATAGTTTACCAAATTGAACTCGTAAATATGAACATTTCTCTGAACATTGTTTTTTCCTCAATGCACTTTACATTTGCTACACACCTCTTGCTTTTGACCATTTATTTAAACCGTGTGTGTGTGCGCGCGAGCATGTGCATGGGACCATCTATACTGTGGCTTGAACTGAAGGCCACACTTCTCTCTTGGCTTTTGCACTCAAGTTTGGTGCTCTAACATTTGAGTCACATTTCCACTTCTGGCTTTTTGTTATTTAATTGGAAGTAAGAGTTTCATGGACTTCTCTGCCTGAGCTGGCTTTGAACTGCAATCCTCAGATGTCAGCCTTCTGAGTAGCTAATGTGAGAGCCACCAATACTCGACTGCACCATCAATTTATATATTTTCAGAATGCTTTACCTTAAAAATCAGTTTGAAAATGCTTGCTTGCATACAGTTATATAACAATAAGCTTACTATGAGTGTATGTGAACTAATGTAAGAAGGGTTTCGTAGATTTCCAAAAATTCATTTCAGTGAAAAGATTAAAAAAATCCCACGGTGAAAGCAACTATTAGTACACATTATGTTCTAGACTAAATACTCATGATATTCATTTGGGGCCTAACTTTTAAAAATCTCTGATGAAAATTAAATTTTAAATTGCCATCTAGAAATAAATTTTATAGATAGTGTACACATTAGTTCCTGAAAATGGGAGAAAAGGTTTCTTGTCGAGTTCCCCAGCACAAGTGTGAATGCTCTGTTTCTGAGTACCTACTAGCAGTGAAAGGACACATTGTGGCCAGCCAACTCAAATTGCTACCCACGTTTAATCATTGTAAATAAAGGAAGCAGAGAGACCCATGTTATATTTTCAGAACTGGCATGCTCAATACAGAACTATTAGTTTAAAAATACGACTGAACATTCTATTTGAATTAATCCAGATTTCTATGAAAAAATAAAACGGTGAAATATACAATTGCCCACTTAAACATATACTACTCAGTTCATGCAGATTATTAACTTAGTAATTACACATAGCATTAAAGAACAACCAGAATCAGTACAACTTTATAACATTTGGAAAACAGTTCAAAATGGATACATTTTCATCTTGAAATACCTATAGGTTATACAGAAGCAAAATCCCCTTTCTCAGTGGAAAAAGTACATCTATAAAACACCTACATGTGTTGAACAGGACTTTTCAAAGGAGTAACTAATTGTCGCACTGTGAAATAAACATGTATCACTGCTAAGTTTTCACATACCGTTGGTGTATAATGCAGTTTTGCAACAATTGGGTATAGAAAATCAGAAACACATATTTAGACAAAACTCATGAATCACAGGAAAAAGAAAGAAGGTAAGTGAAATTAATCAAAGCATGTTATCTAATGCTCACCTATACATTTGAGTTTCACAGTTACACGGGTTGGGCAAATTCTCAATTTTTACATAATGTGTACATTTGTTCTTGTTTATATTTACTCAAGAACGTGATGTAAGAATCATTTGCAAACTGTCTAAATCAAACTTGATAAACCATTGCCTCCATGGTTATTTAATTGGAGAGCACACCACATATGATTCACTGGCAAGAATATAAAATAGTATTTCATCAGAACTACTACAGTGGGGGGTTCAGTTTTTACAGCAAATATGAAATCGATTATGAACAAATATTTTCAGGGGTGGTGCAGTCACAGTCACTCTATGAGGTGGACAGGATTGGTCTATGAAATATACTCTTTGAAGCACTGGGATTAGGGATACTTCTGTGGGAGCCTCATAAACACATGGCCAAGCAGATACTGTATATTTACAGAGTAGTCTATTTCACAACTACATTGGAGATGAGAATCTCTGCTCGTGCTTAGCTACTGCTAGTAAACTCGAACCATTTAGCACTTCATCTGTGAATATTGTTGTATTATATCTTTTCATTTGTTGATACTTGCAGTCAATGCATATTTAAATTCAAACTCCAATGATGCTAAAAAACAAGTAGGAAAATGCCCATCTCTTCACATATAAAGCTTAAAGCAAGTCAACAGATTCTTTGAAACAAAACATTCAAATGTGAATTTCTTAGAAAACAATCATATGTGCAGTTTAAGATTTCTTTCCAAAGTTGTAAAATTTTTGAAATAAGCAAGGAAGCCATAAAGCTTAATTGAAATGTCACCCTAGACGAATCCACAGCCCATCTCTTTATTGGCTTCAGAAACACACTTTATCTACCTACTACCTACTAATTTGTCTATAGAAGATGCGCTTGCCTAAATAAATCTAAAAGTTGTTATTGTGAGCTGATGATTTAGTTTACAGAAGTTGTCCATTATGTTGAAGAAGTTCTAAATGTTTCAATCACATTTTTCCCTCATCTGATTTTTCCCTACTAACCATCTCGAGATTGAAGTGCCTCAACAAATTTTCCTTTATTATTCATGATTGTTCAGTTACATTATGGATCTTCTCTTTTCCACTAAAAATTAGGTCAGAAGTTTCAAATCTGAGTCTTTAAGATTTTTTTTATTTTAAATAGTATGTAAATGTTAGAGTATTTAAAAGTATGGGGGAAGTTAGGTCCCCCAAACTGTTTGTCATCTATATGGCATCAGATAAACTGTTTTTAAAACAGAATTAAAATTCTTTTTCAGGACAAAATCAAAACTATACATTGGAACAAGGTTCCACACTACAAAAGCAAGTCCTTTCCCTTACCCACCCTGCCCACTATTCTGGAAATGTAAAGAAAAGTACTTAGGTACAAAAATGATTCTTGTGCCTTTTTCTTCCACTATTCAGCACCTCAGTGTTTTTAGGTATATTTTATATTTAGTATGACAGAATTAAGTATGCTCATATAACTGTTCAAAGGAATTCTACTCTTTTTCACTACCAAATATCACTGGTGAAGCTAAGCTCTTTAGATGATAATGGAAGCAGGGAGTTGTTCCTGGGAAGTTCCTCCATATCTTTGGAGGCATTATTAAGGGGTAGCTGTCCATTGAGTAGTGTAAGAGGCAAGTTGCAATAAGTGTGGTGGTTGGCTAATGAGGGAAGTGGCAAGGTGGTGGTTGGGATATCGTGTTTATAACCTCTGCAACAATGCCTCATTTGCACTGAATCTGAATGGTGGAAATCAGGGAGATCAGCTTGAGATGATGCCAGAGTGGCCGAAGTACTGGTCATTGCAATTGAGGGTATAGGCTGAAGTTCTCCAAAAAGTCCTTGTTCTGCAGAGTCCAGAACATGGCATCGAGATAGCATTTCTCTTCTCTTGATAGGCATTTCATATACTAAGTGCTTCCAGAACTTTGAATTTAACTTGTTGCTTTTGGGTCCCTTCCACTTGATCAGGGACAGAAGTTTGATGCTGCGTTTTAGGGTTTCCATTTCCTGGCAATTCACCTTCCCTTTTAACTCTGTACACTCAATCAAAATCACTTTGATTTCACCACTGACTAGCATATTATGGAGTCTGCTTTCCAGTTCGAATATACTCCATCCCCGTCTGAGAATATAGTCTGGAGTTAGCACGATAATAAGTCTTCTGCTTTGCTCAACACATCTTGTGAGATCTTCAATGTATGCTACAAATCACAGAAAAAGAGAAAGAGTAAAACAAAGACATTGCCAGTCTTTAAAGCATAGGTTTGCATTCTAGTAGTGCAGCGATCCAGTCTTTCAATAAAGTCCATCCCATTTGCTTTGCATATTCAGAAAGCCATTTTCCTCCAAAATTAGAAAAATTTGAAACAACTGCTTAAATGTTTATATTCTTTCCCCTTATCGTTACTTACAGTGTTCAGCTGGCTAATATAAATTCCGGCTTCTTCAGAACTTAGTTGTAATTCAGTGATTTTTGTTTACTTAGTCACTTAACTCGGCTTCCATGTTAGTATTCTAAGTGCATAAGCAATCAATGTGTCAATGAGAAGAGGATTCGTACCTATTAATAAGTGTAAGGGTGCTGTAATTTTTTTTGCCTTTCCTCATTTTTTAAATTAATATTAAGTTTTGATTGCTAAACAGTAATTGTGTATACAGCCTACAATTTGCAACTGCTTAACTAATAGGATAGCTATGCATATATACTAACCATTTGAGATGGAATTGTGCTATAGGGATGTGAAAGGTTGCCACCTCATTTCCTAAAATACTTTGTCATTTGCAACCTTAGGTTCTCTATTATGCCCTTCAAATCCAAAGGTAGTGAAGTGGTATGTGCTCACCAGTTGAATTGGATTTAGCCTATTGTTACAAAGAAGGAAGGGTGGGGTTCAATGTAAGAAATGGTGTAGAATGAATGATGGAGGAGGAGGAGATTATGAATGGAGAAGTAGTCTTTGCTTTCCTTTGTGGAGCAAATTTGAAAGTGATATGACTATGTCATGGCTTGCTTCATGGTGGAAAATCATTCCACTACTTCTAGATTAGTTTATCCCATGAATAATCCTTTATGCCAGCATACTTCCCAAATTCTTATCTGCCCAAAAGGGAAACACACACATGTGTTAACAAATGGAGACCTGGACACAGGTACTGCACCAGAATGCTATCTTTACTAAGCAGAGTATAAGGCCTTGTCTAATGTACAGTGTCCTGTAGCAGAAGCCATGCTTACAGAAGCATAGGAACATTTGTCACTGCAAACGTGCCCCAGGTAATAAGCTGCTTCCAGTACATAATATGGGGACACCAAACACCCACGTGGAAACCACGTGAAAAGAGAAATTTCCTTTATAGTTGGTCCCCATTTCCACAGTTTTATTTCTAGAACTTGGCAGTAAGAAAACATTAAAAAGAAAGAAATGAGCAAAAGTTTCTATACACCCTACACACAAACAAAGAAACTGTTTAGAAGTACACACAGAATCAGCCAATTAAAAACTGTTTTGTTTTGACTTAATACATTTCAGGACTTTGTCATGCAGTAGTTACATTGGCTGTATCTGAGGGAATAAGGCAGTTGCAAAGTTGGGATGGAACCTCTCAAGAATTTTAAGTGTTTTATTTTAAAGATTGCATATTCAGGGGAAAAGTCAGCGGTGAAATCTGCAAAAACAAAGCAATACAAAACAAAAATCACCACACGGGTAGAAGTGGGGAATTATCACTGTAACGATTACTGAGAGAATTGGTGAAACAGAATAGAAGGAAAGGTAGGAAGATTCAATAGAATGGAAAAATACTATCCCAATGTAACAGCTCTGACTCTTCAGTTTCTTCCTTTCTTTCTGCTTCCAAAAAGAAAGAAGTTATGTGGGAAGCTTCATCATTAGAAGTTGGATCTGTAAGATACAGTAAAATAAACTATCATACATCTTTCCCATTATCCTTTTCACCTTTTCTCCAAAACAAAGTCAAACCAAACAAATACAAACCCCACAATCACAGTATCACTGCAGGGATCTATGAGAGTACAGATTCTCTGGGAGAACGAAGAGTTAAGAGTTAATTTCATAGAAATGTTCTATACAAAACAATTGACCAAGAGTTACTTGGATTACTTTCCATCTCTTATTAATTTCAACTTACAATTTAATTTAAAAAACTGCTTTACAAACTTTGTCAGGAATCACATAAACTATACCTCTAAGAATAATACCATTTCTATGTGTTAGAATGTATAGTCTAAATTAAATTTTTAAGTATATGTTTTAAAACATATCTTTATCAACTAAAAGGAGAAAATTACAACCCAAATGTCCACAGTCATACAAGAAGTTACACACACACACACACACACACACACACACACACACATTTGATTGTGCTATCCATGGGCTTGGGCATTGGCTTTGCTAGCCGTTTTTGGAGATGGTGTTTCCCATTACTATCATTCTACCAATTCAGCCATTTATTATATTTTTCCATTTGATAGAATGCAACATTTAGAGTTCCTGGGACTTCTTATAGGCTCATTAGACAGAATTTACATTTGTCCCAAGAAGGACAGATCCCCCTCTACTCAGTTGCACAGGGTGTGGATGGGGTGTTGAAGGGAACCTTGGAGAGAGGGAGTGGTCCCTGTCTCCTACATACTACACTGGCTGTGCTTATCCTGGCAAGCCTACTGGAGAGCTAAGGCAACCATCCAGATAATTCCTGCTGAAAATCTGCTGTAGAAGAAAGAAGTTCTGAATTATCCTGGTTTACCCTACATATACATTAATCATATGCACTGGATTCAGTTAGTACATCAAAAATTTCCCTGGGTAGACACAGCCCAAGTGTCCCAAAGAAAACACAAGCCATTTGCTTAGGTCCTGCATTTCGTGTTTCATTTCACTTGGTAAAAAACCAAGTGGAAGTTTTCAGATGTGAAGCCCACATTTCACTTCTTGGGATGGTGTTCAGTGGTTGGGCAGCAACCTCAATGTTTGAAAGCAGCTGGGGAGTTTCTTCTAAGAGCTGCCTGGCTCTAAGGAAAAGAAGGAGATACTGTGCCTTTGCTCCCATATGCTGGCTCTCTCTCTATTTTTCTATGTTTTTCCTCCACCTTTCCCACTCTCTACCTTTCTCTTTTTCCTTTTCCTTTTCCTTTTCATTCTTCTCTCTTTTTCCTTTTACCAATCTCTTTGCTTTTGTCATTACTTTCTTCTTTTAATTTCCTTTTCTGCCTCTCCTCCCTCCTTCTTCGTCCTCTCTTCTTTAGTCTTTGTCTTTCCTTTATATTAGGAAAAAACCTATTTTTCACGAAAATATAAATGAAGAAACAAAACAGGAAGTGTTCATATTTTGTTTAACTTGCTGATCTTTAGCCAAACAAGTGTTGATGGGTTATATGAAGCAAATGCCTCAAATAATTTCCCCTGCACTTTGCGGGTGCATGTCTGTAATCTTATGACAGTGGCTTGAGACCTGACCCATTAGTTTTGTATGGCCCATGAGCAAAGAATGAGTTTTTACATTTTTATAGCGCTGTTTTAAAAAAAGATGATGAATAAGAAGAATATGATGCAACAGAGACCATATGTGACCCACAATTCCTAAACTATTTACTATCTGGATCTTTACAGAAATGAATTGCCACCCTTGAATTAGAGACCAAGCAGGGTTTGGAAAAGTTCCAAATAAACTAAGTAGAAACAGGTATCAAGTTAAGACATTGCTGTCCATAGTGTAGCTGACAGGCAGTGGGGTTTGCTCTAGTAGGGCTGTGGTTTTGTGGGAGACATGTTAGATACCTTCAGAAAATGTTTTAAAAAGCTTCTTACCACAAAGAGATAATAAAGGAGCATTAAAAAAATCCCTAAGTCAATAGCACATATGAACATTCACTGTCCTTACCTTGTTTAAGCAAATTCAGTGACTTAGTCACTAGAACCTTTTAAAAGACTTTTTCACATAGAAGTCTGTAATGTGCCTTAAATAAAAGGCCATTAAATCATGTTTTCACAGATTTTGATTCAAGTTATTTCTCATGCAAGGAAAGACCAAAGGAGGTTGTATCTTCCAGCCTTTTGTTTCTCTAGAGAAATCTGTGCAACTAAAGTAGATGATCGAATATGATGTAAAGCCAATTACATTTGAAGAAAAATCTCCTCATTGTAATTTTGATAGGAGGCTCTGTTTAGTATGCACTGATTTATTATATTATATATTCATGCACAAAGAAATTTCTTTGTTAGTACTGTGAGTAGATGGAGTGTTAGGAAGATATTCACAGAGAAAATGCATTGCCAGTACACTCTCCTTGGGATGTACATGTATTAAGGAAATGAAGAGAACTTGGGACAATACTCTCAATATTGTTGGGAAATAAAAAAATTGACCACATAAACCTTATTAAAAACAAAGACCACCTGATTTTAAACCCTTTTTCAGAAGGCATTTCTATAAAGCAAGATTGTTCTATATTGAAGAAGTAGAATTTGATTTAGAAAAGTTACTTGGAAATGAATTATAACACATATTAGCAAACAAAAAGGTAAAATGAAGGAGGAAATGGAGACAAAATAGAAACCAGAAGAATGAAAGGCCCAAGAAAGAGCTCCTAATGTGATGATAGATTTTCAAAATATCAGTGCTCTAGTCATTCTACAGCTTGGCAGAGGTGAAAAAAAATCCATAATTATGAATTTTTCTGTGCTCTAACTATTGGTTACTGATTATCTGATTTGTAAAATGAATAAATTAACACCCTGTAAATTCTTGTAAATATCAGTATTGTTATAACACACATGTATGTGTGTATGTGTGTGTGTTAAAAGACAAATATGTAGTGCATAGACTATGGTATACTTTGTTACTTTGGTAGATTCAAATAATAATACTTTGATGTGCTTAAACCCATAGCTATATAAGGCAGCCATTAATTAAAAACGAAGTGTTGGAGTGAGACTGGGTACACAAAATAGATAATATTCCAGCAAATTTCGCAGAATATTAGCTATTTCAACAATGGTATTTACAAATACATAGTTTAATATTTGAACACTCAAAATTAAATCTATATGGGTTTCTCTTATATCAAGAAGAAGAAATGTTTTTCATCATATATTTCTGGAAAATTATCCAACCTTTGTTATATTAGAGGATTATGGTGAAATACTTAATATTGTTTTACTAAAAATATTACTCAGATTTTAGATGATACTTATAAATACTAACTTCTATTAGAAGTGTTATAAATGTTGAGTATCTTTGATAATATTGCTTAATCCTTGGGGCCTTGAATATGATTCTAGAATTTTTATTCAGGTGTTTTGTTTTGTTTTGTTTTGTTTTTTGTTTTTGCCAGTCCTGGGGCTTGGACTCAGGGCCTGAGCATTGTCCCTGGCTTGCTCAAGGCTAGCGCTCTGCCACCTGAGCCACAGTGCCACTTCTGGCCATTTTCTATATATGTGGTGCTGGGGAATTGAACCCAGGGCTTCATGTATAGGAGGCAAGCACTCTTGCCACTAGGCCATATCTCCAGCCTCTCAGGTGTTTTGTAAGTAGGGGTTGCTTCATGTTTGTGATAATACGATATAAAGACCTTCCCATTTGCTGCCTCACCCAAGTCATTACTTAGCTATTTGATGAAGAGTTAGCGATACTAAATTTCTTCAGCAGTAGTTTTGATTTCTTTCATGTTACCATTCTGCTTAACTATGGACTAGAAGAAGGTTGATTAACCATTAATATGGCCTTGCTGATACCTTGTGAGTCCAGGAACTTTATTTCTTAACATTTCTGATTTTGGAGGCTGTATTGGTAATGAATCCTTTCTTTTTGCTTTGGCTTTTTAATCTGTGGGTAGGTGAGCAAAGACTGGAAAGAATCCACATTTTCTCTCTTTTCACTTTTATCTCTTCACAGAGAGGAAAGGGAGTGTTAGAATGAGAAAGTGGAGAGTAGTAAAGAACATGACTGGTAAACTGCCCTTCCTGTTCTCTTTTCTATTTTCCTCCAAAGCTTTAGAATTGTGTACAGGCAATTCATTTTCCCTAGCACAACCTTACTTGAATATGATACAAAACTACTGGCCACTTGGGGAATCTTTTCAGTGTTTCTTTCAGTATTTTAGATAATCTTAAATCTTATTCTGTTCTACTGACTTTTTTAAAAAAATTAAATGGTTGTTCTTTGAGCCCCAGATTTCCAAATTAAAACTGTTTACAGTGGATTCTAACCTCTACCACAAACTTTGATGAGAAAACTTGTCCATTTATATCAGCAAACTTTTGATGCGATTGTAGTAGTTCCCTTTCTCTTGTGATCAACATTTCTGATTTTATTCCATGTAAGTAAATTTCACACAATGTGTTAAATTTCCTTAGTTGTACATGTCACCTCTGCCTCACACTTTTTAGGTCACAGACATTAGATTGCCTGGAAAAGGATTTTATTATTCCCAAAGGACAACTTATTTGAATAGTGTCCAAGCTACTCAGCTATTAGAGGAAATATTGGCAATGAATACTTACATATCCATGTACAAAAATGTTTTTTGCATGCTTCACTTCAACAGTGGACTAGGGATCATCTGACACCAGATGTATTCTTCAATCATTTGTCATTTCATTGTCAGCACTATTGCATGACTAGTACTAAGCATTAAAGAACGAAAAGATTTGACTAGTGAAGAAAGTTTAACCAATGCAAGAATGTGATTACACATTTTACTTTCCCCCTTAAATTAGTGAAAGAATCCTAGGATTCTTGGAGGAAAGAAACATAGGAAAAATTGAGCATGATACCTGAGGCTAATAGATTTAATTTTAATGGGCATAATGAATCAAGCCAATGCATGATAATAGTTTTAATTTACTAGTGTCTTTCTCTAGTACACTTATACAGCATTAACTCACCCTCTAGGCTTTCCAATGAGTAGAAGGGCGAATTTGCCCGGCTTTGCTCTACCCCCACATCCACGTGGGGGTCCTGGGCTTCTCTGCCTCTTCTGTGTGTGTGGTCCTCTGCCGCCCTCTCACATCCCCCTGGCCAGTAGGGAAATAACTGCGGGAGTGGAGTCCATGGGTAGCCTCAGGTGGCCTGTGGTCACCGGACCCCCCATACCCAAGGAAGACACAGGTGCGTGGGAGTCCCGGAGAAAGCCTCAGGGGCGTTCTGGTTTATTCAAATGAGGAGCCAACAGATATACCCCCAAAGGCGGGCACAGGAGAGGGGCCACTGGTTGGCCACAAGGACTGTTCCTCAGGTGATGTCACAGGACTTCCTTTATGGGCGGAGACCCAGCCCCCCAAGAGCTGGGTCTCTGGAGGCTCCGCTGCCATGATGGCATGCAGTGCTCGCCCCCAGGGGCTGGGGGACTTCTCTTCCGGTTGAAGCCGGAAGATGGGAGTGGCTAGCTTTTACACTGCCCCAGGGCTGGGGGGAAGGGCAGCGTGAATCCCCAACAGAATTGAAATGCCTCTGAAGGATTTTTTCTTCTTCACTCCACTTAGAAATAATTGCATCTAAAGCTTCTGCTAGAATGGCCCAAATCATAATTCATAATAAATATTGTGCATTTATGTTGAAGCATTTCACTTGTTTTCTCATAAAAGTAAACAACTACAGGATTGAGTTCTTTCTACTTTTGAGACTTAGAAGGGTATTTTTTTCCATCTGACCAGAGGGCCTCAGCCCAATCCAATTTTTTACATTCTTAAAATCTGTACAGAGACATTGAGATAAGATAGGTCCAAGAGCCTAAAACCGTACTCATCCAAAAATGTCCCCAATCTCAGGATCTCAATTGCACAGCTGGGTTCTGTTGGTCACATGTCAGCTTCAGAGCACATCTGTTCATTCCTTAAGGATCCACTAGTCCCCATGAACACAATGTGCTCTGTGTAGAGTACTTTACACCACAAAACCCAGCAGCTGCATGGGTGAGAAAATCTCTACTTCTCAAGTTTGTGTCTCTAGGCAGTTTGAGTAGAGTGTTTTCTGTCTGGCTTACTTTTGGTTGCCTGTCACTTCTGACATTCAGATGCCTGTTGGCAACAAGGTTGCTTTTACTGTGCTCAGGGACAGATGTTTCTAGTCTGGGAGGAAACAGCCAATTTTTTTTTTTACTGGAAAGTAGGAATTCTTGCCACATTTAGGCACCCAACCTGAGAAAACATAAGGAAGATCCTGACTACAGGGCTCAAGAATGGAAAGGTAGTTTCTGCCAGGAAAATAATGTCCAGATCTAAAGACTGAGTTTGGGGATTTAGGAAAATTCTATGCGTCAAATTTCTCCATTTCTGCTAGCTTGTAATAGCCAAAGAACAACATTTCCCTAGTGGGGCATGTGGGAAAGGTACAGACAACTCCAGTGCATCGTGGAAAATGATATGTTTGTGTTTAAGCTTTCTGAGAACCAGGAGGAAAAGCGAGCAAGAGTAATAGAGCCAGAGAAAGGCAGACATGGAGAGACACATACAGAGACAGAGGCAAAATACTTTCATGAAATTTTGCAATTTTGTGCACTCCAAAGTTTTTTTTGTATTAAGAGATCAAGGACCCATACCATGACAATTCTGAAACTTTAAAAGTGTTCAGACTTTGAGTGGACATACCATGATATTGGCACAAAGGCAACTCATGATACATGAAAAATAGACACTAAAATTGAGTTAGTGCCAAACATTTGCTAATTTGATCCATACAAAGTTATTGTTGTAGATGAAGAATGATTTCAGGAAGTCTGTTTTTATAGTCCTCAAAGGGCCTCAATGCTAGTTTTTTGGAGGAAGGAGTATTGCTAGGTCAACAAGTTTTAAATGAGATGTGAGGAAGAAACACAGTTGGTAATATTGTAGCTAGGCTTTCCCTCTCCCCCAGAGGAATGTGTCTATATTTATATAACATAACCTGTTAAATATGTACCAATGGCTGTAAATACAGACCATAGAAGCTTCTTTAATAACATACATACACCAAGTCCAAAATGTTCTACTCTGTCATTCATGTGTAAATCAAGTATATTATTCATATACTTCATCGACTTCCTGAAAGTGTGCTAAAAATGCCACGGAAAAACTCATTAATCGTGACATGGTGACTGCTCAGCTAGCTCTGAAATGTTGATGGAAAAGAAAAATTGTCAAAGGGCCTTTTTAACAACCTCTGCAGGTTACACTCGCAAATCAGAATCCAGAGAACATGAATTTCCTCGTTCAGGAAGGAAGGATTAAAATCAAACACCCTCCAGTGGTTGCATCTAAAAACTACATAGTTATCCCAAATGGCTTATTGTAAAAGTCTTCTTATGTACCACTGAACATCCAAGATCAAGTCCCTGTTCAGGCATAGAAATGGACAATCTAAAAAAAAAAAATTAAAATTGCCTTGAATGTACTATTGAATGTCTGCCTATCTTGACAGCGTTTTATGAGGTTTATGTTGAACAATTTTAAATAATAATCAATAATAATAATTGCCGAGGTAAACTAAGTGAATCCCACCTACCCTCTTATGGAGTATATTGCAGTGTTAATAAAATCTATAGCTTGAGCTAGATGGTTTTGTGTTTTATGTAAGCTTTGTACCCTATGGTCAAGGATTTTCACCTGTGTATGGTACACATAAATGATAGTGGATCTCTATACACATATGAAATACATTTTTCTTATTTTCCTGCTCACCCAGTCTTATTCCTGTTCATGCGCAACATGTGTTTTGTTATGTTTTAAGCAATAGTCATCTACTGAGTCTCAACTGGATCACCTGTGTCCCATGTGATTCTTACTTCCCTTTCTAATTTGCATGATGGTGTCAAACTCTCATTGCAGAAGAAGGTCACTAATGTTGAAATGTTCAGACATGAATAGAGATATTTTATAGTCACTGGTTGGACTTCATAGAGGGTGCTTATTATGCTGCTAAACTTTGTGGATTATAAAGCAGTAGAGCAGTACTATACTGAGTCATAGTGAAGATGATTACATGTATAATATTGATTTTGCTTAATGATATACTTACTACCTTAATATGATTTATTATATTCTCACTTGAAAAATGTATTTTGTTGAATTCCTGTATTTAACAAGATGCTATTAGCAAAAAACTTATGATGACATAGCAACTGAATGAATTGGGTAATATTAGTAATGTATTTACGCTTTTCACCAGTAGTCACCTTTTATTTGTTTTTCTCATCTCTAAAATAAAATATATACTTATATATTTATAAGAGTTAACATTATTCTTGTAAATTGCACACAGTTTTCTTTCAGAAAAATACCGTTTCCCTTACATTGACACGATTGAAAAGAATCCCTTTGAAATACTCTCATATAAAAATTGACACCTTTGTTTATCTCATTCTCATCACTGCCTCTTCTCTTCAACTAGCTCTATTGAAACAAAACAAACACACATGTCTGAAATACTAATGAGCTTAGGTCTTTTGGAAGATGCTAATGGTGTATGAAGACAAATAAGAAACAAGACCTATCCTCATGCAGATTATAAGCTGGCTGACTAAACAAGATATAAACAGAAAGTTCCAAAAGGTGATAAAACAATACAACATGTCACAGGAGCAAGAATTTTTATACTGCAAACTCAAGGGATTGAGAAAGTATTGTGGAGTTTCCCCCAAAGTGGTAAAGTAGAGAAGGATAAATAGGATTTGCAAAGACAGAGGAGTTTTGTGAAGACACACATGCAGAGCAGAGGTGCAGTTTTGTTAGAGTAGAAGCTCTGAGTAGAGAAAATGGTAGGATAAAGACTTAGGAGAAAATGTTGGTGAGCAATAGATTATAAAAATGTTTAGATAAGGGTTATAGATTTTACCTTATAAGAAATAATAAAGTGGATTGAACAGGAGTGTGACAAAATCAGGGCTGTGTTCATCATATTAATATGGCTAGATGGATGAGAGGAAAGATACGAGACATAATCCACGTTGTAGGGGTAAGGTAATTATGTTTTCTACTAGCATGGTGAAAGTGACAGTGGAAAAGGTAAAAGGGACACTGAATTTGGGAGGAAAATAGTATAATTAAATGACTTTGAGGCATCAGGATAAACCTTAGGAAAGAAATCAGTATGGAATGGTATTTTATGCCATGAAAATGAAGAAAATTACAAGGAGAAACAAGTAGAGGACCATGGGAGGAAACTTGGGAAATTCTCACATTGCAGGAAATGAATCCATAATTATTGTTTGTTTTGGTCCTTTCCATGCACATGCAATCATGTATACACATAAACTATATATCTCTAAGAAAAAACAATTAACAACCAAATTTCAGTTGTTCCCATTTGTCTTCTGTCATCTTAATGACTATGGTAGACTGCTGACAATCTGAATAAATATTTCTGATTGATTATGACATAGCAAAATGAGAACTAGCATTAAACAGACCTAAGATTTACTCCTAACTATGCCATTTATCACTTATCTGATTTTGAACCTCATTGAGCTTTAGTTTCCTCATTTATAGAAGGATATGAATTTCTGATATCACTCTGTCTTTCTCTTTCCAAGTAATTGTAAATATGCAAGAACATAATATATGTAAAATTATCTTTTATATTTTCAAGTGCTGAAAATACGGGCTTTTTATTTTGTAATTTCTGTGTGTGTTTAAATGAACATGTCCTGATCTATAGTTGAGTTCAAGCTTTCCCTCTCAAGAATATCAACAAACATACATACAAATTAATTTTAACACTTTTATTTCCCCTCAAAGACATTTTCAAACAATTCTTTGAGGCCAAAGGGCATATCTTTAGCTTAAGTATGGTCCTTTTACTTTACCACATACGTATTCTGAACAAAGTACACATATATAGCAAAAAGAAAGTACATATTTTGACTGAAGATGAACTTATTCTGAAAGTACTATAGTCAGTGGCCTCATATACCTTTTTAAAAATTATTTTTTTTATTATTTTAAGTAGCTGCACATTTCCACAAATCAGTTATTAGTACAATGCATTTTAACTCATGTAGGTGGATTTTTCCATAGATTTTTGAATGAATGACAAGGCATAATGAATAACAAGGGTGACTAGGAAGGATCCAAAGTTACAAGTGAAATGAGTGGAGGTATGTGTAGGAGCACAGTGACAGACAACTAACTCTGTGACATGGCTACCTGGCTTTAATTGACTTTTGAAGACTTTTTTTCTGGTATCAGTCCTGAAGCTTGAATTCATGGGTAGTGCTCTTACCATTTGAGCCACAATTATACTTCTGGCCATTGGTGGTTAATAGGAGACAAGAATCTCATGAACTTTTCTGTCTGGTCTGGCTTCAAACTGTGATCCTAATGTATAAGCCTCCTGAGTAGTTAGGATTACAGGTGTAAGCCACTAGTACCCAGATACTTTTCAAAAAAAAAATAGAAGTTCATGATTTTCTCAGGACACTCAGGCAATAAAATAAAGACTAACCTTAAAGTACAATATAAAGATCACAAGTAAAATATAAGTGTGAATGCCTTAAAATTTTTTCGATGTTCTAAAGTCAGAATACATGCAATTGAGAAATTTCAATTAAAAAATCTGTGAGAAACAGTTCTCTAAATACTTGGCTCTGATGCTTGAAACAGTCATAGAATTTGCTAAAAGAAACTGAATGTTTGAAACACAAATTTTGAAAGTACTTACTTCCACTTGGAATCAGGTCCCTTTCTGGAATGAAAAGTTTATATCCATAGTGCTTTTCCAGGACATCTGGCAGTATTTCAAGAGCAAACTGCTCTTCTTCAGGATTGTCACAGTCTAGAGTATCTTGTTCCACTTTTGTGTATGAAAGATAAGCATCGTATTCCTTGTTGTCTTGAAGAAGAACAACAAAGAGTTGGAAGTTTTAGTAGGTTCTTGTTCACCACTAAAAGTCTGTAATTACTGAGAGGCTGGAATCAGTGCTATAATTAGTCACTGCTTTTATTAATTGAAAAGGTATATCACATACTATATAACAGGAAATCTAGTCTACTTTATCATAAATAATTCATGTGACATGCACTTACACAATGGGTCACTTATAATCAAGAGAGAATAAAACATAAATTTATGATTTGTGACTTTGAGGGAGTCTACACATTTGTGATGTTTGTGGATGTGTGTAAATGATTATCTCAGTGTGTCTGAATGCAGGACTAAATAGAACAAAGTCAGGGATCTGACCCTTTATATGCCAGTTGGCTTAGCTTGGTTGCTTGGTCACAGACTATACCTTGTTTTCACAAATATGTATAAGAGATCCAAAGTGGGCTGGGCTCTAGGGTGTGGAAGATTGAAATAATCCAACTTCACTTCTGGAGACACTACTCACAGCACATGCCATACTTCCAGTTGGTTAGTGTCGTCATCCTCATATACAAAAAGCAGTTCATTACCAAATATTAGGGACAGCAGCTGGGTTTCATACAAGTACATTGCCTGTCCATGGCCAACTAATTTGACACAAGCTCCCAAAGAAACCTTTGTTTCAAACTATACATCCTTCCAATTTTGCCAAATTAAGTTTTCCCTTCACACATTCAGTCAGGGAGTTAACTGTACTTTGCGAGTATGTTTTTTTTCCCCACCTTTGCTGTATTGGCTCAGAGCCAGTCTCTCTAAAATGCGCCTGTATGCATACATTTTTTCCTACCAAATGTTATTGAACAAAGCTACTCAAGGTAAAACTCCTCAAGTTTTAGAAGGAGTGAAGTTGAAAATTTACAGTAGCATTTTCAAAATTCTTTTTATTTATTGAAAAATTATTTCTTTTTATCTTATTTCATCTTCTCTCTCTTTTTTGGTTTGTTAATTGGCTTATATTAGTTGTACGGGGGATCTCATTGTTACAACAGCATACATGTTTAAAGTATATTTCAAAACAACTTCACTCCCTTTGTCATACTTCCTCAGAGGAGGAGGTAACAAGAACTGTACTCACTGCCTTATGTAACTGTAACCCCTCTGTACATTACTTTGACAATAAAAAAATAAATAAATACTATTGCTAGAGATCAAGTTCAATTTAAAAAAATAGAAACCCTGACAACTTTCCTTGTTGCATTTTCATGGTTGCTAATAATCTGTTCTGACAGTATTCAACATTATTTATCCTCCCTTCCAGCACCTCCTGCTAGTCTCCACCCACCCAGTCTTCCCCCATCCCCCACGGGTCATGGGCTTTTGTTGAGTTTCTCCATGCTTCTTTCATACACACTTGAGTTAAAAAGTTTTCAACCTCTTTCTTAAAAAATATTCTTACACGTTACTTTCATGAGATTAGGTTCATGTAGAAGTACTAATGATTATTACACTCAGATGTTTACAAATAATTCTTTTTTTTTGGCCAGTCCTGGGCCTTGGACTCAGGGCCTGAGCACTGTCCCTGGCTTCTTCCCGCTCAAGGCTAGCACTCTGCCACTTGAGCCACAGCACCGGTTCTGGCCGTTTTTTCTGTATATGTGGTGCTGGGGAATCGAACCTAGGGCCTCGTGTATCAGAGGCAGGCACTCTTGCCACTAGGCTATATCCCCAGCCCCCAAATAATTCTTTTTGAAAGATTGCTACATCAGGGTTTGTTATTAAAACACATCAGTTTTGTTTATTAAAATAGCTCTGATTAGGATATAGATAAAATTAATTTAGAGATTGAAGCAGTTGCTCACTCCCCTATCTATACTATGAAATGATTTTGTTCTACTTGCCTAGTGAGATGTAAACTATAGACATACAAGATACAGATGCGTTACTATAGGAGTAGGTGAGATCCCCTAACAAGAGTTACCTGAAGTAGGTTTTATGTTGTAATTCAAATGAAACAGTATCCCTGACCATCCACATACAAAGAGAACTCTGTATGATAAGACGGTATTTGAAACAAGGAAGACACCTTACTACTCTTCATCATGGCCTCCATATGCAAAAGGCTTCCATAACCCTTGCTGTTTCTTGATTGCCTTGAAGTACATTCATGTGAAGGACTGTCTGGATCATTCAGATCACTTGGCTTACAAATTGTTCACATTCCACTTTTGTATATAAAACTCCACTTGGAAGGAGGTTAATAAGCAATGTTAATGTAAGAACCTCCTGGTAATCCTAGCACCTCTGCCCTATTCCAATCAAGGGCAGGATGCACCTGGAGGCCCTTGACTTTCTCCAGCTATAATTACTCACCTGGGACTCAGAGCTGCCGATGATACACAGCTGGAAGAATAAAATAGGCCAAAGGACAAACAGCTCTCTTTCTATGAGCAGAATATATTTCATTGTTCTTGGTGGCTATTGTTGTTGCCTCAGACTCCATGTCAGCCAAGGCTCTTCTTGACAGCTTCAACTATATATTAATTCACTCAGCAATGATTTGTTGAGCATCTATTATGAGCTTAGCCATCTCCAATGGCTATTAGCTTTGTGACTCATCTCAGATAGTCTAGACTCATCCTATTTCTCATCCTGCCTATTTGTGTTCCAAAAAATGCTTAAACTCATTTACTTGGTCCTATCCTTATCCACTTATATCCTGATATTAGTTCAATGATACAGTAACTTCCTCCTAGAAAAGTAGTTCTGTATTTATATATCAATGTTTTGACATGTTAACATTCAAAATGTGTGGATATTACATTTCACCTAGCCAAAAAAAATTCACCTAGTATTTTAGACACATAACTCCTTGGAATATGGTTTCCTCCATTTCAGCCATGTCCATTTAAAATGAACTAAAAGGTGAAGAGCTTATGCTAGCTGCCCAGAGCAGGAAAGAAGCTCTCAAAGCCTTCATGTCAGATGTCCCAGAAACTCTAGGATGCCAGTTAGTGAGCCAGCAATGATACAGATGCCACAGGTTAAAAAAATGCACTTCAGCCTTATGCAGACAGCCAAGAAAATCTCATGAACAGCCACAGCTGTTGCTCACAAACAGAAACAAGATGGAAGGAGCAAAAGCAACAACATGATGTAAATAAGGCTAGCAGCAAGGCCTGAAAATTGTCTTAAAGCCTGAGGCAGTTTAGTGAACATGCCTTTTATAGGTAACATTAATGAGCCTTTCTCAGTGTTAAACCATGCCAACTATGCTCATCTGGGGACCCAGAAAACAGAGGAAAAAAAACAAAAAGCATTAGAAGGAAGGGTGTTGACATAGTCATCACCAAAATTATACTGTTCCTAATAGAGACAGCAGTTATGAAGAAGAGCTTCTTATTAGTGCAAGAATTTTTATCTTGTCACATTTGTCCATGTTTTAAAAATCAAACTGCTCATCACTAAAAAGCCACTTTTCTTTATAAATATGTGGATGACATTGCCAAACTCTGCTTCTAACGTGTAAGTACTGTGTATTGTTGTGTTACTCACATCTAGCACCTAATAACGTAACACTTATGCATGTGTGTACACCACTGATTCACATGAAGAATATAAGTAAATGTATCCTGTATCATACCAGTCACATAGTAGAAACTTTTGTAAGTATTTAATGACTGAACAACTAAAAGATCAAATATATAAAATGCTCATTTTTTGTGGGCTGAAATGAAGTGAATTAAATTAAAATTAGCTAAGATGCCAATATTTGCTGGATGAATTTCATTTTTATTTATTTATTTATTTGAAGATCAAATGACCTAAAATGTTTTTTTTTCAAATTTTTATTATCAAACTGATGTACAGAGAGGTTACAGTTTCATACGTTAGGCATTGAATACATTTCTTGTACTGTTTGTTACCTTGTCCTTCATACCCCCCTCCCTCCTCCCCCTTACCTTTTCCCCCCTGAGGTGTTCAGTTCACTTACACCAAACAGTTTTGCAAGTATTGCTATTGTAGTTGTTTGTCTTTTTTTACCCTGTGTCTCTCAATTTTGGTATTCCCTTTCAATTTCCTAGTTCCAATACCAGTATACACGGTTTCCAATATACTCAGATAAGATTACAGAGATAGTGTAGGTACAACCACAGGAAGGTGATACAAGAACATCATCAATAGTAAAAGCTACAGATACACATGGGATGTTGAAAGTAGTTACAACTGTGATATAACAATTGTCTACATAACATGGAGTTCAAGTGAAGTGAGCCAGACCCAAAGAAACATGGACTCTATGGTCTCCCTTATTGGGAATAATTAGTACAGGTTTAGGCAACTCATAGCCGAGCATCACAAGGCCCAATAGCTATACCCTTATGAACACCTAAGATGATGCTAAGTGAAATGAATTTCATTTTATAAAACACAGATCATGACCATGAATTGAAATCTCTGAAACTGTGAACTAAAATAAAAATTCCTACCTTTAAAAAACAAATAATTTTTATAAAAATATACACAAACTGCCATGATACAATGCAAGAGAAAACATGAATAAACAGTATCTGAGTAAAATTAAAATATGGTTAATGAGAGACCAAAATATTTCAATGAAGTAAGGGAAAAATTGCTAGTTCATATGGCTGAACACAGTATCATATAATTGAATGTTATCTAAACGAATGTTAAAATTCTGTTGTAAATCTGCTGTTTTATCCTTTAACTACTACAGAGATTATGTAATTAAGGTTCAAAGTTCCATGAAGAAATATAGTATATATGAAGTCTCCTTTCTATTAGAAATTTTTGAAGTACCTTCAACCATATTTCATATCCCCCAGTGAGTTTTGAATATGTCTAGTCAAACTTGTGATGCTATATTGTGACAAGTTTGGCGACATGGATCCCAATGGAGATTAAGATGCAACATGGAATTTTTAATTTTTTTTTGGCCAGTCCCGGGGCTTGAACTCAGGGCCTGAGCATCGTCCCTGGCTTCTTTTTGCTCAAGGTTAGCACTCTGCCACTTGAGCCACAGAGAGCCACAGTGCCACTTCTGGCCTTTTCTATATATGTGGTGCTGAGGAATCTAAACCAGGGCTTCATGTATACGAGGCAAGCACTCTACCACTAGGCTATATTCCCAGCCCAAGTTCGGCAAAATTTTTGATGTTACATGTATTATTTCTTTCTTTGAGAGAAGAGCATCAACTTAAGATGACATGAAAAAGTCTTCCTTGTCCTTCATAATTCTGGAAAAATAAACACTAAGCTTTAAATTTACCTTTTGCTGGGCTTAAACCCCAGGCCTGGTTGCTGTCATTGGGTGATTTTTGCTCAAGGGTAGCTCTCTACCACTTGAGCCACAGTCCCATGTCCTGCTTTTTGTTGTAGTTAATTGGAGATAAGAGCCTCACAGACTTTTCTTGCCTGGGATGGAAACCTTGACACTCAGATCTAGCCTCCTGAGTAGGATTACAGGCATGGACCACTGGCACCCAGTTAAACCTGCATTTTAAAATATATGCTTTATAGGGTGTCCATTAAAATTTTGCCTTAACTGAGGTGTTCTATATACTTATTTCCTAGTCTTACAGTAGTTTGAGAGTGAGGACTTTTTCATGTAAATGGTGATATGAAAATGTTTTATTATAAACATTTACTGGAAACATGGTAATTTGTTCTTGTGAGAAAATAATTTATAGTATTGAAACAATAAAGTTTAGTACAATGCTTTATGAGACTTCATTAGATTTTCAAAAGTAGATATTTGAAAATTACAAAACACATTCTGAATTTGTATCTTTTGAGTCATCATTAGGAATGATGCTACAAGCATCCAAAATATGTAAGTTCATGTACTTTGACCTGTGAAAGAAATATCTCCATAGATTTTAATCTGTTTCTTCCATGGTTGTTTTCTTCATAAAAGCAATGGGCAAGCATTTATACGTACTAAAGTTTTAATTTTCAGGACAAAATATAATGGAATTGATTCTTGTTTTTAAGTAAGACAAAAGGCTTTGATGGAAATAGTTTCATCTCCTGACCAATTAATATCTCTTTATTCAGAGACAATTTCAAATATGAAAATAAAATTATTTCCAAGAGCAGGTATGAATATATTATTAACCAAGGTATTCCACTTATTATTAATATTTTTGCCTCTTTTCATTTCAGGGATGACCTTTTTTCTAAATGATTTGAGAATAAGGTATATATGCCATTGCCTGTTCACTGCTAAATATTTCAGTGTGCATTTATTAAGCACAGGAATTGCCTCTTACATAATCATAAATAAATGTCTTTCTTCTTTCTGTTACTGGGGATTGAATCTAGAGCTTCACTAGGCAAGTGGTTTACCATTTGAGGTACAAACTTAGCCTTTTTGTTTTTATTTCATTTGGGGGACAGAGTCTTGCTAATTTTTCTCCTGCTGGCCTCAAACTCATGATCTTCCTGCTTCTGTTTCCCAAGTAGCAGGAATTACAAGGCTGATCCACGATAATAGATGTCTTTTTTATTTTTATTTATTGCCAAATTGATGTACAGAGAGGTTACAGTTTCATATGTTAGCCCTTGGGTACATTTCTTGTACTGTTTGTTACCTCCTCCCTCATTCCCCCTTTCCCCTTTCCCTCTCCTCCCATAAGTTGTTCAGTGGGTTTACACCAAATGGTTTTGCAAGTATTGCTTTTGGAGTCGTTTGTCATTTTATCCTTTGTCTCTCAATTTTGATATTCCCTTTCACTTCCATAGTTCTAATACAAGTATATACAGTACCCAGTGTATTTAGATGAGATACAGTGATAGCGTAAGTACAATCACAGGAAGGGGATACAAGAGGATCATCAACAAAAGAAGCTATGGGTTCACATGGCGTGTTGAAAGTAATTACAACAGTGATATAACACTCGTTTCCCTAACATGGAGTTCATTTCACTTAGCATCATCTTATGCGTTCATAGGGGCATAGCTATTAGACTCTTGTGATCCTCTGCTGTGACTAGCCTAAACCTGTGCTAATTATTTCCTATGAGGGAAACCATAGAGTCCATATTTCTTTGGGTCTGGCTCACTTCACTTAGTATAAATTTTTCCAAGTTCTTCCATTTCCTTACGAATGGGGTAATGTCATTCTTTCTGATAGAGACATAAAATTCCATTGTGTATATGTACTGCATTTTCCTGATCCATTCGTCTACTGAGGGGCATCTAGGTTGGTTCCATATTTTAGCTATGACAAATTATGCTGCGATGAACACTGTTGTGCTGGTGGCTTTAGTGTGTTCTTTTTTTTTTTTTTTTTTTTTGGCCAGTCCTGGGCCTTGAACTCAGGGCCTGAGCACTGTCCCTGGCTTCTTTTTGCTCAAGGCTAGCACTCTGCCACTTGAGCCACAGCACCACTTCTGGCCATTTTCTGTATATGTGGTGCTGGGGAATCGAACCCAGGGCTTCATGTATACGAGGCAAGCACTCTTGCCACTAGGCCATATCCCCAGCCCTTTAGTGTGTTCTTGTTTGTGGTCTTTTGGGTATATTCCCAAAAGTGGGGTTGCTGGGTCATAGGGGAGCTCTATATTTAGCCTTCTGAGGAATCTCCTTACTGCTTTCCAGAGTGGCTGAACTTTACCGGCCATACAACGGACAAAGGCCTCATATCTAAAATATATGCAGAACTAAAAAAAAATAAATTCCTTCAAAATAAAACCACAATGGACCAACAGCCCCCTCAACAAGTAGGCTAAAGACTTAAAGAGACTTCTCTGATAAGGAAATGAGAATGGCCAAGAGACATATGAAAAAGTGCCCTACATTACTGGCCATAAAAGAAATGTAAATCAAAACCACACTGAGATTCCACCTCATCCCAGTAAGTATGTCCTTTATCAAGAAGACTAACAATAACAAATGTTGGAGGGCATGTGGCCAAAAGGGAATAGATGTCTTTTAATTGAGTTTAGACAATAAAAGACAACTTACCATCAATCGTTTCATCCCCTCCAAAACGTTGTCTGTAGAAAAGCATAAGCTCAATGTTGTAGCATTTGTAGATGACCACTAGCAATATAATGAGCAGAAAGATTGCCCCCAGACCTCCTGCCAGCTCAATTTTGTAGATTAAATCTAAATAAACAGGGAGAAAAGTAATTAAATTGACAACACGTGGTCTTTTCCCATATTTCCAGTATAGAGAATGTATAACAGAGTCTACTTTCCTCCTGACAATATTCTTGCTTCATTAGTTGCTCCTAACATATTTGTGTGAATCAAATATTTTGTAAAACTAGCTCTTTCTAAAGATTTAAATAATATTCCACTACAAATAGGCAGTCAGACAAAGGACTAGTCACTCTCAGTTTTCTATGTATAATTCTTATTTTCACACATATAAATTTTCTTTAACTTTGAGGGAACTAGTAAATTTTCTTTACTCTCATTTCAAGACCAGTATTTTGTTGTTTCTGTAGAATTATCTTATGGGTTGTGCAAGATTACCATCCTATACTTCTCAGGCCACATGCCCTATTCTTCTACAGGGGAACAACATCATAAAATTATTTTCAGATTCAAATAAAATCTAATGAGCTTGCAAGATTTAACTTTTTCATTCAACTCCAGTAGGACATAATCTAATATAAGCTTAGCAGGCGAAATTAGTTTACTTCTTTTCCCCACTTATTTGAATAAATGACTATAATATATATGTGACATAATATGCCCAGTGGAACAAAAAAGAATGAGAAATCCAGGCTAATCACTTAGCATTTTCAGTCAACACTAGGGTATACCATCCTTAAGCTGATCCAGTGGGACATTCTAAGAACTCTGAGAATTGGGATAATTAAATCAACACATAATGGAAGGAGGCTTAATCTCTCCCAGTCTCAGAGAGCAAGGAATTACCTATAGCTTAATTAGTGCTATTAAGAAATCTAAAAAGTGCAACATCAAAAGAAAGGATGTTATACAGATAGAAAAATTGAGTTGGGATAATTTAGAGACACAGCAGAGACACATTTGCTACTACAGGATAAGAATATTCAGTAGTTTCAATGTAATCAATGATACTGCATTTAAGATAACTTTTCCTTTCAACCAAATTCCATAATTACCAAGCAATTTTTCTATTACTAACTCAGATTGCCGTGTAACTAGAAACTGAGAAGGGAAATAAGAAATTTGATTGTCAAATTTCACTATCAAACTGATATTTCTGACCAAGACAGATAAACAGCCAGTCTTTCTCTTGGATCACTGCTTAAGAGAAAATAGGTATAATATAACAAGATTCATTGAGCATATTTTATAAAAAGTAGAAACACATAATATATGAAGGTGTTGCATGATATTGTTGATAAAATCTTCAGCCAGTCTTTTATCTACTCTATAAATAATCATGTAGCACAGGGTTTAATATTCCTACTCTCTGTATAAAGAATTTGAGATTCAGTAGTTGAAGTCAATTATCTACGGTAATATACAGACGAAGTAGCCCAAATGGGACATGAGCTCAAGGTATCTTAACTTCAAATTCAAGGCTGTATGTAATACACAACACCTTTATACATTCTATTCTAGAAAATGACCTTGTGCTCCATAATACTTTTGGTAGTAATTCTTCTTTTTTTTTTTTTTTTTGGCCAGTCCTGGGCCTTGGACTCAGGGCCTGAGCACTGTCCCTGGCTTCTTCCCGCTCAAGGCTAGCACTCTGCCACTTGAGCCACAGCGCCGCTTCTGGCCGTTTTCTGTATATGTGGTGCTGGGGAATTGAACCTAGGGCCTCGTGTATCCGAGGCAGGCACTCTTGCCACTAGGCTATATCCCCAGCCCCTTGGTAGTACTTCTTGACAACCCATGACTTGTGAATTTTGGTGCCATGCTACTTTTCAATTCCAAAGAAAGAAGAAAAACTACAATTTATCGAGTATAATAAAAGATCTGGCAACTGTATGTTGCATAATCCTGTAACCATAGACAGGGATAGAAAGGCCTCTTTGTGATCCTATGTATGAAGCAAAGTGTTAGTTTTTGTAGGGAAGAAGAGTTTAGTTTCAGAAAAATGGAGTGCGTGAGGAGCTGAGAGTGGCCAGATACAGTTCATCCAATCAGGAAAATCGGGGCATAGGAATGGAAGAAACACAAATACATGTAATTCTTTTTCAGTAAGGGGGAAAGGAGAAGGAAACACAAAGAGAATCCAGAGACTGTAAAGGAAAAATTATGTCAACAAGAAATATTACAAGGGGCTCAATAAGCGGGGATAGAAAACTGAAATCTGTCTCTGCATTGGATGCTGCAAGGGTCATATTGAAAGTTAAGCTACAAAATTTTAGGTAAAAATAAAGGCACACCAAGCCACACATTAGCCCTTCCTCCTACTGTCTAAGCAGATTCCCCAGCAACTACTGCCTACTTGGATGCAGATAAAAATCTTTGCTTGTTTTCTCACCACTAATATATCAATAATATTTGTTCTTTTGAAGCAATACACTGGGCTAGGAATGTGGCCAATGGTAAAGTGCTGGCCTCGTATACATGAAGCCCTGGGTTCGATTCCTTAGCACCACATATATAGAAAAAAAAACGCTGTGGCTCAAGTGGTTGAGTGCTAGCCTTGAGCAAAAAGAAGCCAGGGACAGTGCTCAGACCATGAGTTCAAGCCCCAGGACTGGCAAAAAACAAAAAAACAAAACAAAGATCTATGAAGTAATACACTGTGTTACTCTATAAAACAATCTCTTTTTGACCTTTGGGCATTGGTTGACTTGATTTAGAGTGTTTGTCCTGCTGTAAGATGTTCATTTTATTCTGTAAATGCTTTGGTGCTTTGTCTCTCTTTCCTTTTCCGCAACTACTGCCTACTTGGATGCAGATAAAAATCTTTGCTTGTTTTCTCACCACTAATATATCAATAATATTTGTTCTTTTGAAGCAATACACTGGGCTAGGAATGTGGCCAATGGTAAAGTGCTGGCCTCGTATACATGAAGCCCTGGGTTCAATTCCTTAGCACCACATATATAGAAAAAAAAAACGCTGTGGCTCAAGTGGTTGAGTGCTAGCCTTGAGCAAAAAGAAGCCAGGGACAGTGCTCAGGCCCTGAGTTCAAGCCCCAGGACTGGCAAAAAACAAAAAAAAAAAAACAAAGATCTATGAAGTAATACACTGTGTTACTCTATAAAACAATCTCTCTTTGACCTTTGGGCATTGGTTGACTTGATTTAGAGTGTTTGTCCTGCTGTAAGATGTTCATTTTATTCTGTAAATGCTTTGGTGCTTTTTCTCTCTTTCCTTTTCCTCTCTGGTCAGAACAGTTTCCAACTGTTGACATAGTCACTGAATGGGATTTTTTTCCCCTCAGAAGCTACTATGTTATTTACAGAGTAGAGTTGCTATTAGGTAGATGGAAAGTTAGGCAGCAGGAACAATTTGTGCTCTCAAGCAGTAGACACCTTTTTCAGTACTAAATTTATGGAGGAAAACTATGGTGTGAAAAGTACCTTTGTGGTTTGGGGTCCACTTTATAAAAATACCTTTGAAAGATATTACATAATGGTGTCTGTTTAAGTTAAAAACTGTGGGCCTAGGCTCTGAGGCATAACCAGTATTCTTTAATTCAGTGCAGGCAGTCTCATCAAAAAGGAAACATCTATCCTATAATCAGAGGGCAGAATTACCATTGACCACATGACACTTGGCATTTCTTTTGTGTTGTTTGCAATTGCCATCTTCCATCTCAGCAGAATCTATACTTTTAGGGACATTTTGTTACTGAGAAGCAGAAAGTCATTTTATTTGGGCTATTCCTTGTATACACTTCATAAGCCTGAGAGCATGAAGTTCTTTCTTAACCTTAAGTTTGTTTTTTTGTTTTTTGTTTTTTTTTTGGCCAGTCCTGGGCCTTGGACTCAGGGCCTGAGCACTGTCCCTGGCTTCTCTTTGCTCAAGGCTAGCACTCTGCCACTTGAGCCACAGCACCGCTTCTGGCCGTTTTCTGTATATGTGGTGCTGGGGAATCGAACCCAGGGCCTCATGTATCTGAGGCAGGCACTCTTGCCACTAGGCCATATCCCCAGCCCTTAACCTTAAGTTTGAACCTAGCTGATTCCTTACTGTGAGCACAAACATCAACAATTAAAATATGGAACAAATAGGTGCTGAAGTCAAGGGACTAGAAAGAAGGAATGTTTTAGCAGATTTACATTGGGAAGCAGTTCAGGAGACTCCACCTGAATACTTCTGCTGTGATCTGTTGGTGTCCTCTCAAAATTCATATGTTGTGCTGGACTGCAAATATGGCTCAGGGGTACAGTAATTGACTGATGTGTAAGAAACCCTAGATTTTATCTCCAGCAGTGGAAAATATTCATATGTTGAAATCTAACTCCCCAAATCGATGGTATTAAAATATGGGTCCTGTTGGCGACGATTAGATCTTACTCTCATGAATAGAACCAGTGCTATTAAGGTGAAAGGGGTGACATTAGTCCTTTCTCCAAGGGGGCTGTTTGCCACTTATTGCTATGTAAGGATACACAGAATGCACTATTTATGAGAATGGTCCCTCATCAAACAAGTGTATTATATTGACACCTTGATCTTGGACATCTCTAAGCTTCTAGAATTGTAATAAACAACTTTCTGTTCTTTACATATGATTCTGTGTAAGGTATTTTGTTATGGCAGCCAAATGTACTAAGACATACACTGATACAAAGCTGTTAGTATCTTAACGTTGGGTTTTTCCACCCTATAGAGCTATGGGAAGTACATTTTTATTCTCCATTAATTGCCTAGTTTAAAGTATTGTGTCATTACAACCTGAATAAGAAAACTTCCTTTATGGTTTGGGAGATCAGTAGTACTGGGCAATGGTAGTACTGGGGATGAAGAGAGAGATTCAATGATATATTTGTTTCATGAGAAAAGGATGTGTGCAGAGAAGTAGAAATATTATTAGAGTTTCTTTAGTCAAAATTCTTTGGATCCCCAAAGGAAAATATTTCAGCTAGACCTCTTATGAATGTTTAGTTGTACTTACCAGAAAATTTTTCACCAGAGAATCATGTAGTAGTAGTAGGAGCAGGTAGAAGTTGCATGAGCAAATGGTTATTTTACAATGGTTAAATTATTTTACAAAATCTTAACCCTGATAATTAAATATGTAGGACATGAATTTTCACTTTACAAAGAACTTTTTCAGTTTATAAAAAGATTCATTGTATGTTTCCTCGCCATAATATTTATTATAGACATTTTAACTATTTGAATTTCAGCTTATAAAGAAGTTAGTAGTCCATAAAATAAGCCATATTCATATTGTAGGTGGGAACACCACAGCCACTAAGATGAGACTATGTTGTGATAAATCCTGAAAGATCCAAATCCAAAGGAAATATCTGAAGTTCCTCAAAAAAAGAGATAAATCTTGGTCTGATGTTAAATATTATGGTAAAGTCATAGGGATTCATGGCCTTCTTTTAGGTTCTGTCACATGTTTGAGAGCCCAAGAGAACCAAATGAAGAAAGATTAACTACATTCTTTGACTGTTACCTAGAAGAGACAGCGCAAGCTGATATATCATGGTCCAAAATGGTTTTGTTGAAAGATATAGTTTCAAGAGAAGTGAATACCAATATTAACATATTCTAAAAGAAGATAACATCCAATCTTTCAGCTTCTCATGGAACTTTGAAGCTCCCATAACCCTGGGGATGTACTGTATTCATCAATCTATTCCCCGGTACCATTATGTACTTTTTCCACAAATCCTCAATAATGACAGCAAATTTTAATCATTTATTCAAACAGAAGGCAGTCTAAATACCTATTAGTGGCTAGGAACTGCCTGAATTGCTAAGAATACAGCAGCTGTTTGTGGCTTGGAGAATCTATGAACCTGAAATAAGACTGAAATGGTCAGGAACAAAGTGATCTTTGTTTGTCAAAAGGAACCTGTAGGTTGACTAAGTCGTTACCCTGAACACAGGCAAAATTATTCAAATTCAGTATAATAACAAACATTGTTGGGACATAATACTGTTTAATCCATTATATAATTAGCTTTTGAATCTGAAAATAGCTACAGGAGACAGATATTATTACCTCTATTTTATAGAAGAGGAAACTAAGGATTAGGAAGTCTAATTAGACAAATTAGTCTTACTGAACTGGGTGGTTGAATGAGGGTCATTTTAATAAGGTTCATCTGACTTCACTTTCCATATTAGACTCATTTACACTTAAATATTTCTTTATTTTGAGGCAGAATCAATTCTACTTAGGTAAGGAACAATAAGAAAGAGATAACATTATTCTCAGAATGACACTTCCTTACTCCGTGTAGAGTTTCTAGCTATGCTCAAGTATTAGAGCTGGCTAGAAAATAGACATTATATCTTGGGTATTATTATATCATTGGTCATTCAAGAAGAGCTATATCTCCAGGTTTCTTATCTTGAGGGGTGCAACTGCTTCATTATACCAGTGGGTACAACCAGTAAGCTTGTTGATCAAATCTGTTCTATAGTTCTATAGCCCAGGCAACAAGAACACTGATTAAGAACATTTGTCCTGCTACATTTACAAATCCTTTGCCAGATGTATACACAAAGTATTTAGGCTTTGGCAATAACTAAAGACTTACTGCAAGGAAAGAGCCAATTTGAAAGTTTCTCCAGCCACTGAGATTCCTGTTTCTATATCTGGCTTTATCTTCTTTATTCATAAATTTAGTTTTTTTTCTTTGCCTATTATATACACCACCCAAACTAGAAGAATTTCCACAAATGTCGAATTATTAAGAATATATGAACCTGCTAAAAGGTTGCATCATTCCAAGTCATGTCCCCAAGTATAGGTTATATTATTTATGATAATAATTGTAACAATTGTACACAGAACTATTCATTTTTCTATATTTTAATTAGGAAATAAAAGAGAAAGAGTAATGTATCTTCTCTGATAAAAATTTCTAGCATTTAAGGAATTATAAACTTGAAAAGGTTAAATACAGAGAAAATATTGGATGTCAATATAAATCAACTTTTAAATAACATTTAATATGACAAGGAAGGTGCATTTGATCACAACTGCCTTAATGTGCAACAATGTTCAATTTCTTCACTTCTTAGTAGTCTATACAGATCATACTATAGATGGCATTCAAGATATTGTGCCTTAAAGAAATCAGTGGGTCACAGAATAAAATAAGGTGAGGAAGGATATTACACTTTAGTAGTTATTGATGGCTCACTAAAACATAATTATAAAAATAAAAGAAATACCCTTTTTACGCAGCAGCACACTGGCATGTTTCCGTCCATTTCGGTTTTCCACATGGCAGGTATAATTGGCCAAATCTGCCTCCACCACTGAGTCAAAGATGAGTGTCAACTCCACTTCTTTTTCTCCAAGATGCTCTTTGAGGAGTCTGGAAATACAGTATTCTTGATTGAATTGGTTTGAATTAGATATAATACAGCCATATAGAGTCTGCATACAAATGATTATAGATAGCCCTCCCCATCCAGGACGCTAGTAGGAAGAGAGTTCTAGTTGGATGTATGTGATGTGAATGGGGGCACCTCCAACAAGGAAATGACAGTGGTACTAGTTTGAAGGACAAATGTGAGAAATTCACTCAGAAAAAAAATTAACATATTGCAAGGTTTTTTGTGGTTTTTTTGGCCAGTCCTGGGGCTTAGACTCAGGGCCTGAGCACTGTCCCTGGCTTCTTTTTTGCTCAAGGCTAGCACTCTGCCACTTGGGCCACAGCGCCACTTCTGGCCATTTTCTGTATATGTGGTGCTGGGGAATCGAACCCACGGCCTCATGTATATGAGGCAGGCACTCTTGCCACTAGGCCATATCCCCAGCCCAACATATTGCAAGTTTTGATAAATGAAGATAATATGATTTCTGGGTCAAAAGGAGAGAAAAGTAGATTTTGTGTTCTAAATTGACTATAGGAGAACAAATTGGATTCTTAACACATGGCGTGAAGAAAAAAATTCTATACTTAGAGTTTTAACTAGTGAAGTTAAGGAGAAAAGCAGTAATCTTGCACAATGTGACCATATGAGAAGTAAAGCAAATGTGGTTAGTAGCCTTCTGTATTCAGATACTATTGAGAGTGAGGACGTTGGTGGTATAGTGGTGAGCATAGCTGCTTTCCAGATACTATTGAGAAGTCTGTTGCCAATACAGTAATGAGTTCTGCCTCTCATCCCCACAAAGAATCATGTTTCCCTCAACTCGCTCGTAAAGCCCTTATTTCCCCAAATATCACTCCACAATTGTACTTCTGCTTTTCACTTTGTCTTCTGTGACATTTTCTCCCAATCCTGTGTTTTGCTTTCTTGAGTGAAATTTCAAAGAACCTTGAATGACCAATGATATCATTAATAACAATATTCTTTACAGAAGAGCTATATCTCCAGGTTTCTTATCTTGAGGGGTGCAACTGCTGTTTCTTTGAAGAATTATAATCTCACCAGAAATCAGCTACCTCCTGAGTGAGGTAGAAGTGAATACCATGCTGAGTTTTCTAAGTCGTCCTGCCTTCAACAAAAGTAAATAAAATCATGAATCAAATTGAGGGGAAATTACATTATGGGATATGTTCTTAAATACATTTGTAAATACAAGCAGTATGGAAATTTAGAGGAGTAGAAATAATTCTTATCTCCTATATGGATATATAAATACAGAGAAAATCCTTCTGATTCATTGTCTTTGAGCATAAGCTGTACAATTAATATACACTAGAAGAGAGAGAGGAAGAGAGAACAACAATGCATAGAAAAAACTTGATTCTAAATACAGGCCTTTGATTTGTAAACTCAAGAAACTGGGTCTTTACAAATTCATTAACTCAATGGTGCCTTAATTGAACAATGGGAAAATGATTATATTTATTTAAGAATAAAATTTGCTAAAGTGATTTGAAAAATAAACAGTACTATGCTCATGCAAGAGAATGCTATTAAACATCAACATTTTTTTTTTGTTACCTGACTTGGGTGAGTGGATTTGGGCTCATCAAACATATTTTCATTTACATTTAATGACCTTTAAGGCTTATTTGAGAGATGGAAGGGCTTAAAATTGAATTGTTGGAGGAGTTTCTAGACTCATACTGTGATGTATTGATATCTGAAGCCAAAATTATATTTCAAAAGGCATGTTTTTAAAAATTAACCCTATTTCTGCTTCCTTTGAATGAGATATATATCTGAGAGTTGACAATGGGGCAATCAAGCTCTAGTAAGTCTTCTGTCCTTTTTCATGTATTATCATTAAATTAGGGCAAGTATAAGAATTTTCTTGACTGAATTTTGAGAGCACATCTATTAATCTTTTTTTTTGTAGGTCCTGGGGCTTGAACTCTCGGCTTGGGTGCTGCCCCTGAGCTCTTCAGCTCAAGGCTAGTGCTCTACCCCTTGAGTCACAGTGCCTCTTCTGGTTCTCTGGTGGTTAATTAGAGATAAGAGTCTCACGGACTTTTTTTGCCCAGGCTAGTTTGAACCACGATCCTCAGTTCACAGCCTCCTGACTAGCTAGGATTACAGGTGTGAGCCACTAGCGCCTGGATTTCTGTTAACTTTTATATGAATTTATTTTCTTCCTACCTTAAGCTATAGTTCATCCCTCCTGTCTTTTCTGCCAACATAATTAACCAAGATGTTTCTTCAAATTGGAATTTATTCTGCTCATGGTTTATATTGACTTTTTCTGTCTCTATTTTCTCCCTACTCTTGGTAGATCACACTACACTCAATTGTTTTAGTTCTATGTAACTTGCTATGGAAGCAACCTCTGTAGTGCCAGAATCCACGTAGGCATTGCAAACTCAGTTTGATTTAAAGTTTTGCATGGAAGGCAGCTACAGCCTCTGCCAGGCACGAGGCAGAAAGCTGATCCTATTACTCTCCACCAAGTCTTCCCCTCTACTTTCTAATGCAGTTTCCAAAAACAGATCTTCACAGGCTACAGAAAGAATTTGGAGGAGAGCATTTGAAAAATGATCCTTGGTCTATCTATTAATACATATGACGTGTGTTAATTATCAGCTCTTAAAAATCTAGAGGTGACTTGCTTTTCTGGAATTAAAAAGCAAGGTGGTGTTTATCTCTACAAATGACTTTGAAGACCAGTCGTAATTTAAATATGCAAAATCAACACGTATCAAAATATGGCATTGTGCCCCATTAATATGTACAATTTTCCTGTTTTAATATAGTATCTAAAATAAATTTTATTTTACTTTTTTCCTTTATTGTCAAATTGAACTACAGTGGTGTTACAGTTTTATATGTAAGGCAGTGAGTACATTTCTTGTTCAACTTCTTACCTCCTCCCTCATTTTCCCCCGGCTTCCCTCCCCCTTTCCCCCCTCCCCCCCCATGAGTTGTACAGTTGGTTTACACCAAATGGTTTTGTCAGTATTGCTTTTGGAATAGTTTCTCTTTTTATCCTCTGTCTCTTGATTTTGATATTCCCTTTCCCTTCCCTAGTTCTAATACACACATATACAGAATTCAGGGTACTCAGATGAGATACAGTGATAGCAGGGGTACAACCACAGGAAGGGAATACTAGAGAAACAAAAAAAGGTACGGTTTCACATGCATGTTGAAAATAATTACCACAATGATATAACACTTGTTTCTATAATGTGGAGTTCATTTCACTTAGCATCATCTTATGTGTTCATAAGGGTATAGATAGTGGGCTATTGTGATCTTCTGCTATGACTAGCCTAAACTTGTACTAATTATTCCCTATGAGGGAAACCATAGAGTCCATGTTTCTTTGGGTCTGGCTCACTTCACTTAGTATAACTTTTTCCAAGTCCTTCCATTTCCTTATGAATGGGGCGATGTCATTTTTTCTGATAGAGGCATAAAATTCCATTGTGTATATGTACCACATTTTCCTGATCCACTTGTCTACTGAGGGGCATCTGGGTTGGCTCCACATTTTAGCAATGACAAATTGTGCTGTGATGAAGCTAAAATAAAATTTAAAAATTATAACTAATAATTTCTAGAAACCCATTATGGATGAACATGAAACTTAACCCCTCCATGTGACATAATCTTAGGATTTTGCATTTTCAAGAGTTTTGCCAAGAGCAGCACTATCAGTTCTCATGGCTCAGATCAGATAAAATATTATCCCCTGCTCTGGCACAGAAAGGGAAAATCAATGAGCCCAGAGTGCTTTGTTCTACTTCTGAAGATTGCCTTCAAGGGAAGCTGGTTTACCAAAGCTTACATTCCCTAGTTTTTACCAAAGCCTAACTTCAGTGTAAATTAACAAAATATCTATGAGTATTGGTACACAATGGTGATAAGAGAAATAAAAGTGCTAAATAAATGAAGTTTCTTATGCATAGATAGGACAATGAAATTGTCGTCATTTCCCAATATGATATGTAGATTTGACACAATTAAGATTGTGTTACTTAGCTACTGATTTCTGTGGCCAAATTCCTTGGGAGAACAATTTAAAGGAAGAAATTATTTTCCCTTATGGTTTCAGAGGTTTCAGTTCAAAAGCTTTAGTGCTGTTGATTCTGTTTATTTGTTTTGTTTTTTGCCAGTCCTGGGGCTTGAACTCAGGGCCTGAGCACTGTCCCTGAGCTTTTTTTTTTTTTTGCTCAAGACTAGCTCAACCACTTGAGCCACAGTGCCACTTCTGTTTTTTTTTTTTCTATATATGTGGTGCTGAGGAATTGAACCCAGGGCTTCATGTGTACGAGGCGAGCACTTTACCACTAGGCCATACTCCCAGCCCATGCTGTTGATTCTGGAAAGGTGGTGAAGTAAAGTATCATAGTGGAAAGTGTGTAATAATTACTGAAGGGAAATCAAAATGATACAACTATTTGAACAATACTTGGGCAACTTCTTACAAGGTTAAATATTGTCTTAGCATATGTTTCAACAATCACAGCTTTATATTTAAACAAAATCCTATACACAGTACTTATAGCAATTTTATTCAATATTGCCAAAATTGGGAAGCAACCAAAATGTCTTTCAATTGTGAATGGATAAACATCTCTTGTACATTGAAATAATATTATTATTCAGTAATAAAAATCAAATTAGATGTCCATTTATGAAAAGGTATGGAGGAAATATAAGTGCAAATCACTAATTAAAAATAACTGGAATGAAAAATGTCACAGATTGTGTAATTATCACCATATGACTTTTAGTAAAATTTCAACAATACAGGAAACCAAAAGATCTATGGTTATTAGATTTTTAATTGAATGGGAAAGAGAGATATGTTTAGGCAAAGTACATTGGGATTATTATGGTAGTGCACATATTCTATATGCTACTAATGATATGTATATGATATTATGCACTTGCTTAAAGCCTAGAGAACTCTATAACACAATGGGTGAATTCCATTGTAAATTATGGACTCTACCTTAAAGTATTAAATCAATAGTGTTTCATTAATTACAACAAATATGCTACACTAATGCATTATGATAATAGGGGAATCTGAGGGGAAGACAGAGTGTACTTTCTGCAAAGTATTTTTATTATGCTAAAATGAACATAAAATGTGTCTTCTTATGTACTCGTTTTTGTAAAAATATCAACTAAGGTTAAAACTATGCATAATAAAATAACAATTCACTCTCCTTTGTCATTTAAAAAAATTGTACTAGTAGATTCTGTCTACTAGCTCTCAGGAGGCAGAGGCAGGAGTGTTGCAAGCAGGTTAACATAGAGAGACCTTGTCTCAAAAACCAAAAGACATGGCAAATTCAGGCCTGTAATCCCAGCTTCTCACAAGGCTGAGTTCTGAGGATCATGATTTGAAGCTGGCCTGGGAGAGAAACTGAGACTCCTATGTCCAATTAACTACGGCCAAGAACACAACACTATATACTACATGGTTCTAACTCTATGGAAGTCAAAAAAGACAATATTGTATATACACTAAATAGATCAGAAGTTGCAAGTGGTTTGGGAGCTGGGAAAATGAACAGGTGAGATACAGAGGCTTTCAAGTCAGTGAAACTACTGTAACATGGCACTTTAATTACTGTAATTGTAGAGACCATGCCACTATATATTAGTCAAATTTTACAGACTGAACACTAGGTGTAAAGTGCACTGTACAGTTGTCTCCCAGTATTCATGAGTTATTGTGCCTAAGACACCTGGTACATAGAAAGATTTATAGGTACACAGGTCGCTTATATAAATGGCATAATTATTTGCATATACTTAGTACACATTTTCCCATATAACTTTTTGTGCCAGTAATGAGGCTTGAACTCAGGATATGGGCTCTTTTTTTTTTTTTTTTACTTAAGGCTAGAACTCTACCTCTTGAGCCACAGCCACACTTCTACACTTCCAGCTTTTTGGTAGTTAACTAGAAATAAGAGTCTCACTGACTGGACTGGCTTTGAACCATAATACTCAGATAACAGCCTCCTAAGTAACTAGGATTATAGGAATGAACCAGTAATGCCTGGCTTCCCATATACTTAAAATATTTTTAACTGAAACATAAAAGTGTAAAAAATATACATATCACTGGGGCAACATTAATGTTTTGATGTTGAGTACAATGAGTAATGTTTATATCAGGTCAAACATATCCATCTCCTCAAACATTTACCACTTCTTTATGGTTAAAACTTTAGAGAATTCTTCTATGGTTTGAAAAATGTTCATTATGGCTATGTATAGTCATATTATGCAATAGCATACCAGAACTTCTTTTTTTCCATCTAACTGTAAGTTAGTAGCCATTAATCAATATTTCCCCACCTTTGCCTTCCTCCTACACTCTTAGCCTCTGGTAACTACCATTCTACTCTCTGGTTACATTTCTAGTTACATTTCTGTTCACCTCTGATTTAAATAGAAAAGTCCTATTGGCTTTTTAATTGTGGTAAACAATTCTAAAGTGTTTAAGTCCAGTTTCCATTCCTTGTAAATGGTCTCTTGAACTAAATGAAGTCTTCCTTTGATGTCTAAATATTATGCAGTCTCTGGGTCATTATTCTGAATTATGTGTAATCATTGTCCAAGAATGATAATTGAGAATATGAGGGATAGGAGGTATGTTTCAAAACGACTTTTAATTGAACAAAATCTCTCTTTTGATGTTGTTTTTCATTTTTCTCCTTATCAAAAGCCTTAGTCAAAGACCTGAATCAAGTCTATAGTCTGACAAAATCATATGTAAATGTTTTGAGGGAGGGTCATCTCAGGAACTGTTAATTGATCTTTGATTGAAAAAAGTGAGAAAGAATCTTTTGTAAAATTTAGGTTTCAAGAGGAGGAGGTCTTAAAAAAAACTGTGATAAATTCTGGATTTTCTGAAGTGGCATCTGGGGAAGGGGAAATGAACTGGGGATTGGATTCTGTCATGAGGCGAGGGTGACTTAGCCATTGGGTACCTATTCCCTGTAATAAATGTCAATAGCAAAGCAAGCAGGTCTGGGCATCCGAAGTAGGAAAGCAGTAATCACTCAAAGGAGGAGGGGTTCCTTATGGCATTTTACAACTGCTACATGACCCTGGGAGAAGCAGTGTTTTCTGTTAACTTTGCAGCTGGCTTTATCTGTCTGTCCTCCCACCCTGATTAATGGCAGGGCTGCTTATTCTCAGTCCATACTGATTTTCACTCTTTCAGTTCCGGACAGATTTTGACTCTCCACTACCTAAACGTGAAGTACAATACAGCATTCTGTCCACTTTAAAAATTATTAAAATTTTAAGATCTTTAAATAATACAAAATATTTTAATTCAACATATCCATTTATAAGTACATTGCATCTTGATCAATGAAACCTCTTTCATAATTTTTTGCCATCTTTTACTAGCTGTGATTTGATGAATTCAGTCTAGCTCCTCAGGAATTGTAAACTGCTCAATGGGAGCTTTTCCAATCTCTAAACCTCAATTTTTAAAAATTTGACAAATAAAGCAAATACTATTTATCTGATATGTTTAACTTGATAGTCTTTGACTGAGTGTGCCTCAATATTTTCACAATATGCTTCATATTATAAACATGTGAAATTGAATTGTTATTATTTACTAATTACACATTCTTCTCTAGAGAACTTTTATAATCCAACACAGTTTGATTCAGATTAAGAATCTAGAGTCTGTGAAGTAAATGAAGTGAGAAAATGAATATATCTATGGTTGGTTTTAAGATCTTTATATGTATTTGAAGGCAAAAACACTCCATGATACCAAAAATGACCCTTTAATTAAATGGAAATTAAGCCTGACTTTAAATAAAACTATGTTGCTTATGAAGTTTCTCCTTTCCATGAAAGTGTCTTCATGACTTACAAAATCAGCATTCATACAGAATTAGTCTAAGATTTAAAATGTATTTAAAATAAGCCAGGCATGGTAGCATATGCCTGCAATCATGATTCTTGAGAGGAAGACCTGGACTTTGAAGCCAGCCTAGAGTATACAGTGAGTCCATGCTAAGAAAAATAAACACAACAAAAGAAGATAAAATAATATAAAGCAAAATTAACTTAAAAAGATTTGAACTTTTTAGGACAATGTCAAAGTTATTGATCAGTGTTGTTCCTCCCGTAGATGGACTGAGAGTGAGAGAAACAAAAAATCATTCTGAAGCTTAACTCTGGGAAAACTAAGAGTATGTGGAGTGCTTTATGGCCTGAAAGTTGACAAAACAGGGTATATAATTTTGCCCTGGGGTGACTGTGACTCCAGTCATCTCCTCATAGTCATGATGATGCACACATACGAGGGGAGGGGTCTCACAAGATCAAATTACCTGGTGACACACAGTCATACTGGTTTGTAGAAATACACTCTATAATGTCCATACAAGGAAACTGTGACAGCACAGTTATGAGAATATGTTCCTTTCATTAAGGGGCACATGGCTATACTTTAGAACACATTATATATTTGTTGCTCCATATTGTTTTATTTTTCAAAAGAATGGCTCATTAATAGGTTATTTCGTAGTCATTACAATAAAATCAACTCATATCAAAGATAAAATCTTTTCCCACAAATATCACATTTTATCCCTTTGTTAGTGTTTTCTTCATTCAAGGAGAGCCTGTGAGGTAGAAGGATAAAACAGAAACCTTAAAGCAATGAAAGCAAAAGTAAAGAAACTACAAGTAAAACGAAATATTCAATTATCAGCCATCAGGAATTGAATGTAAATGAAATTACTTGGTTTTTTAAAAAGTGATTTTCTGAAAAAATTTAAAGTGTGTATATTTTCAGGTCAACAATTATGAAAGATTTGGTCAACTTATAGATAGCATTGCCTAAGGAAGCAAGCATTAATTATTGATAGGACTAATTGTAAAGTCATATTTATCATTGAAAATTAGTCTCCATTGGGACAAAGCAATTGTCTTGAAATTCATATGGTCTCTTTCTACAATAGATGTAATTTACAACCTTGCAGACAATCTTAAAGATTATTCTTGTTTAATAATACTGTTTCAACTTTTCTGGGATATTTTAATAGCACCATGGAATGCAGTCCTCAGTTACAAAGCCTTATTATTTTTTTTTAACCTCAAGGTTCTTCCAAGATTAATTATAAGGAAGTTGAGTGCGATGTAGAGATGGAATAGCTATTCTGGGATGCTTACTCCCAAATGCTTCTTTCTATGAATTCTCTGATCTCACTTTGTAGGTGTTGTAATAGAGGCACAGAAACTAGTTTGTCTTTCCCTAATGATGGCTCTCAGTGTCCTCCCAATAATTATCTGGCTTCTCTCCATAGTCATGGTGATGCTTACAGAAGAAAATTTGTGGGAACGACTTTAACATTGGAGAAAAGATAACTAAACTTTCTAAGTTGCAATGACACCCATAAAACTCCTTTGCCACCTCTACAAATTACATCTTTTAGGGTCAGTGGAAAAGTTTTGATGGAGTTGCATGGTACAGGCTGGCAACTGTATTTGAATTCCTTGGAGCTAAGTTTCTTAGCAACATTACAGACATGGGAGGGCTATTCCAATCTTTGCTTAAAGGGAGATAAAGGAGTAGATATTTGCCTGAGTGGGTTCTAAAGTGCTTTGGCAATGAATTGCAAATCAGGCATCTCAGTGATCAAAGTGGCCTAGAGAGCAAACAAATGAGAACTCTAAAATCCTGGCCAGAATTTGATCTCATCTGCTAGTCAAGCAGCAGGAAATCTGCTAAATTCAGGAGCTGAATTTGTGAAGTCAGAGTGACATTATGTCATCAAGCCATTCGTAAATATCCAACGTTTCCCCAAAGTGATTGTTTTAAACAGTCCCTTATTCCTCTGGGGCAATGCTGAGACAGCAGAGGATCACAAGAGCCCAATAACTATACCCTTATGAACACATAAGATGATGCTAAGTGAAATGAACTCCATGTTATGGAAACAATTGTTTTTTTTTTTTTTTTTTTTTTTTGCCAGTCCTGGGCCTTGGACTCAGGGCCTGAGCACTGTCCCTGGCTTCTCTTTGCTCAAGGCTAGCACTCTACCACTTGAGCTAAAGCGCCACTTCTGGCCATTTTCTATATATGTGGTGCTGGGAATCTAACCCAGGGCTTCATGTATATGAGTCAAGCACTCTTGCTACTAGGCCATCTTCCCAGCCCCTTGGAAACAATTGTTATATCATTGTTGTAACTCCTTTCAATGTGCTATGTGTAACTGTAGCTTCTATTATTGATGATCTTCTTGTATCCCCTTCCTGTGGTTGTACCTACAATATCTCTGTATCTTATCTGAGGATACTGGAAACCGGGTATACTGGTATCAATACTTGCAAAACTGTTTGGTGTAAATGAATTGAACAACTCATGGGTGGGGAGGGAAAGGGGGAAGGGGAGGGGGGAATGAAGGACGAGGTAACAAACAGTACAAGAAATGTATCCAATGCCTAATGTATGAAACTGTAACCTCTCTGTACATCAGTTTGATAACAAAAATTTAAAAAAATAAAGTTGCAACATGGACTTGTAGGATCAAGTTACTGTCTAGGAAAATAAGATCCCAGGCTCTGGGGCAACTTCTCAAAAAATGAACTATCCGAGAGCTATTGATTTACTTTCCTACTTTTGGATCTACTTAGTAATGAACTGTTAAAATTTCTAAAGTAACATACATTAATTGTACATGCTAATATAGTTCATATATTCTATACATACATATAATATAGACAAGTCAAATCCAACTACAGTCATCCTACCCCCAGCTCCTTGTTAATCTCTATTTATCATTATTTTACTTTAAAGAAGTGAATTTTGACATCAGAGTTACAATGCAATTAAAATATGACTCCTACTCTAGAATACTTTTTTCATTTTATTGTGCTGGTCCCCACACTTGAACTCAGTGCCTGAGTTCTGTCCGTGAACATTTGTGCTCAGGCTTGCACTCTACCACATATGCCACATCTCAATTTCTGGTTATTTTGTTGATAGTTGGAGGTAAAAATGTCAGAGTTGTTCCTGCCAGGACAGGATTTGAAACTAGATCCTCATATCTTAGCCTCGTGAGTAGCTAAGATTACAAGCATGAACCAGTAGTACCTGGCTTCCTTTCATCTTTAAAATTTTTATTTATTTTCTTATTCTAAAAATTTATTTTAGTATCTTTAAGTGATCGTACAAAGTGGTTTCAATTCAACATATCAAATTCACCTGATCAATGTCACCCTTCCATCATTTTCTCCCCTCCCATCTTCCCTCTTGAATTTGTATATTGAAACATAATATCACAAATGTTAATGTTAACAGTCAGGCCTTTGGAAATTGGTTAACATATAAAGGTCACACCCTCACTAATGAAGTAAAGGTCCTAATAAAAGAGGCTCAAGTGAGTTCTTCTGACCCTGCTGTTCCATGAGGAATCATTAAAGTTGCCATCTCTAAGGAAAAGATCTTCACTAGCATAAAACTTTATGGCTCCTTGATCTTGGATTTCTAGCCTTCAGCTCTCTGAGAAATAAAATTCTGTTCTTCATAAGTTGTCTGGTTTTTGATATTTTATCATAATAACCTGAACAGACAGCTCTCTGAGGAGACCCATGTATACACTAATAAATTTTGTTTACAGAAGTGTCTGTGAGAATAGTCTCTTAAATAAAATCCTCAGTATTATGCTTCCAGAGTTGTTCCCTTTGGAGAAAATGTGTGGGCTATGTGAAAATGTAGATATCTTTGTTCTAGTAAAAATATGATTAGTATTTTTAAAATTAAACTTCCTTATCGTTCCAATCTGCTTCATCTGTATAAAAACCTTGTACATCCTTGAAATTTCTTTCAAGGACATTGGCTTAGGAGGCTAGAAGACGGGTCTAGTAATTATTTCCTATGTTAGCATAAATGGCCATAGCCTGAAGAAACACTGGAACTCACACAAGGTCCCAAATAAATCACAGATCACACAATTAATATTACAAAATGGCCGACAACCTGTTTATTTTTGCCAGGAATTCCTTCCTCTTCATTTGTACTGCTATGAAGGTATCTCTAGCTAGCTAAGAAGTTTTGTGGCATTCTCAGAAAAAAATTCTCTACAAATATCTTCCACTAGAAATATATTATGGACCTGTCTTTTTTTAACTGGGGGTTGGGAGTTGGATTGGCTAGAGGAAGGGGATGTATCAACATCAAATAAGCAATTGCATATTGTGAGTCCTAAAAGGTTGACTTCTTTCTGCAGCACTTCCTAGAGGGTTGACTCATTGTTTAACACCTAAACATTTGCTGGTAGAGTACAGCAGCAGTACCTGCCTGGTTAGCCTTCTGTAAATTGCTGTGAACATTTTGAAATAATCAGACATATACTTTTAAAAGTTAATTACAAAGGAGAAAAAAATGAAACTTTTAAAAAAGGACAGTAGCAAACACTAAGGAAATATGAATTGTAAAAATGATTTACCAATTCATTAGTTTTAAGAAATATATCAACCTTAGTCGCTAATGGTGGGAGAAATTAGATATGAAGCACAGAGGAACTTTGTATATCTTTACATACAGTACCCCAGGAATATGCACAAATATTATGTGTTAAGTTTAAGAAGAATGCTTTCCAAAAAAGTAATAAAATGTATCCCATGTATCAAAATAACAAATAATAAAGAAATTAGCCATAAAGGACACTAAAAATACATAAAGTTTTTCTAAAATGAGATAGCCAAAATGAACTTACTGTTTAAATATTTAAATATCCACTCACAATATAATTCAGCCACTTCACGTCTAGGTATTCAGCCATGAAAAAAGGGAAATATGTGTATGAAAAGATATATATATATATATTTTTTTTCATGTTCACAGTAGCTTTATTTGTAATAGTCCCAAACTTGAAAAACTTAAATGTCCATCAACAAACAAATGAACAAGTAAATGGTTATACCCATAAATCAGCACTCATTAATGAAAAGGAAGCTATTGATACATATAACATGTTGTATAAATGTTGAAATAAACGTGTTAAGTGAAATAATAGTGACAAAAGGAAGCGCATACTACATGGTTCTGTTTATATAAAACCCTAGAAAATTCAGACTGATTTATAGTGACAAGAAGATTAGTGTTGTGGGAAGGCTTTCAAAGGGGCAGCAGGAAACACGGGGTGATATCTTCTTTATGGCAATGGTTTCACAGAGTACACATATATCAGTCAGCCTGTATATATTATGCACTTTAAATTGTGTGTTGTTTATTGCATGTCAATTAGACCTCAATAAAGCTGTTCATTTTTTAAAAAATCACTCAGTCATGTAAAAGAAATGGGAGATAATTACTTTAGGTTCATATAATTGCTATCTTTGGTTGTAAAACAGAGCTCTGAGCTTCCCATAATAGAAACTCTGCTGCTAATTAACTAACAGCTACCTATAACTGCTCTTTTGGGGACTAGTTTCTTTCTTTGAAAAATTAAAGAGTGGCTTCTAAAGTCTTTTACAGGTAGATAGGTTGATAGTAACTGTAAAGAGATATCTTCTAATGCAATTTAAATAAAATTCACATGAATTTATCTCAAGCAAATCTAAACTTGATATTGCATAATAAAATACTGCTAATCAGTAATCTTAAAGTTCAAATGCGAACTAATATTCAAGAATTATTTGTAAAATATCAATTTTTTCTGAAAGTCTACTCTGTTCCAGACAATAAGTGATTTTTAAGTAGCTTTATTGAAACAAAGCTCATGTGTCATAAAATTTTCCTATACACCATTGTAAATCCTAGAAAATCATGCATGTTATGTTAACTTCTATTTTTACTCACGAGCACAAAAATACTTCTGAACCCTTTAGCTGTCAACCCATTCCTCTGTCTTGTCCCACTAAATCTTAAGTAACCAGTAGCTTCTTGGCATCTCTATAGATTTGCCTATTTTAGACATTTCAAACAAATAATATCATATTATATTTGGTCTTTTATCACTGACTTTGTTCATAGTGAATCATGTTTTTAAGTTTCATCCATGTTTTAGCATATGTTAGTGTTTCAAACATTTCATGACAAATATTCCTTGCTTTGAACATATCTCATTTTATTCATTTATCAGCTGATAGACATTTAGGTTATTTCCACCTGTTGTCTATTATGAATAATGTTGCTGTGAATGTCCAAGTGCAAGTTTTGATAGAAATGTATGTTTTGATTTCAATTTGTTATGTACCAGGAGTTCTACTGCTGTACCATGTGGCAACAATATGCTTAAACATTTGAGGACTTGCCAGGCTGTCATCCAAAGATATTGCACCAATGGACACTTCTACCAGTCATGAAAAATGTTTCCAGTTTCCTTCCATCTTCACCAACACCCATCTTAATGTAAAGTAACATATCAGAGACTCAATTTAAATGACACACTTTCCTTCAACAGTTTGCGTCCTATTTTTCTACCTTACAGCTATTGAACATTTACTGCATGTACAAAACTGCAGACATTTGTTATACATGTTATGTCATTAATTGCATTTCATTCTTTTTTGAGTTATACATGTGTAAATTTTATTTATTATTTACAATTCATAGTTTAAAGTATCTTTGAATTGTTTTCTTTTTTATTGTCAAAGTAATGTACAGAGGAGTTACAGTTACATACCTAAAGCAGTGAGTACATTTCTTATCAAACTTGTTGCTTCCTCCTTCATTTTACTCCCACGTTTCCCCTCCCAAGACTCCTCCCACCCTCCCCCGAGTTGTACAGTTGGTAGACAGCATATTGTCTTGTAAGTATTGTTGTTGCATTTTACCCTTTGTCTCTCCATTTTGGTGTTCCCCTCCCCTAGTTACAATAAACATACATACAATACCCAGTGTATCAAAGTCAGTTACAGTGACATTGGGGCAAAACCATGGGGAGAAAAGACAAAAGCAAAAGGTATAATTTTATAGGGTACATTGGAAATAACAACAATAGAGACAAAATACTTATTTCCAAGTCTTGTAGTTCATTTTGCTTAGGATTATGTTATGTGATCAATGAACATTAATATTGAGCTATTGTGCTCTTCTGCTAGGACTAACCCAAACAAGTACTAATTGTTTCCAATGAGTGAAACCATAGAGTTTGTGTGTCTTTGGGTCTGGCTCACTTCAATTAGTATGATTTTTTCCAAGTCTTTCCATTTCCTCACAAATGAGGCTGTCATTCATTCTAAGAGTTGCATAGAATTCCATTGTGTGCATTTCATTCTTAAAGAACATTATAAAGTATATTTAAATAGCTAAGTGACTAAGATAAGATTCCCTCCAAAACTCAGTCTTATCGTAAATTCCCAGGGTTTCTATTACCTTATTAATTTTATAGTCCTTCACCAACAATTTCTTTTTAATTTTAAGTTGTATTTATCATGGACTATGATTTAATTCATTGTTAATATGATGAATGGTGGATACCTTCTTTAGAAGCATTTGAAATTCTTATTTTGAGCACAGTCCAGTAGATTCCATTATTTCCCTGACCTTCTGAGGAAATGTGCAAAGGAAAATGTTACATGACTTTAGAGAAAAGTGTTCTGTTGAACTAACCCACAAGCCCATTCTAACATCTGTACAGTGAATTTGGTCTGTAGAATTTATCAGTAATTTTAACAACATGACTTTTTTATTGCAGCCATACTAGTGAGTACGAAGTTGGTTTGATTTGTGTTGCTCTCATGAATAGTGATGTCAAGCATATTTTATATATTTTCCCTAGAAATATCTTCTGATAGTTAATATTTGCATAAGCCCTCAGAGTTCATGGACTCTAACTTATAAATCCTTGATTAGTTATATCAGGTGGAGGACTGGGAATGAAGCTTAGTGGTAGAGTGCTCGCCTAGCATGATGGAGGCCCTGGGTTTGATTTGTCAGCACCACATACACAGAAAAAGCTGGAAGTGGGTGCTGTGGCTCAAGTGGTAGAGTGCTAGCCCTGAGCAAAAGAAGCCAGCGACACTGCTCAGGTCCTGAGTCCAAGTCCTAGGACTGGCAAAAAAAAAACCCAAAACCAAAAAATACCAAACCTACAAATATATGAGGTGGACACATAGGGATTTTCATGGGAGTAATATAAAACATTTGTAGTTCTAGTTAATATTATCAATTATACTTTTCTTGTGCACACTGCTGTATATTTACTAAATCCCTGAGCTTGGCATGCTGATGTGTACTTGCAGTTATGAAGGTACATGGGATGCTGAAGTGGAAACAGCCCTTGAGTCTCTAATGTCTGAAACCAGCCTAGACAACATACTGAGACCCCATATAAGAAAGAATAGAAGAAATGAAACAAGGGAGGGAGAAAGAGAGGGGAAAAAGAAAAAGGAGAGAAAAAAGAGAGAAAGAAAAAGAGGAAAGCTGTAAGAATACATATTAACATAATTCCTATCAAAAAGAGGAACACAAGTTCTGCATCAGCATCTTTGAAGCCATGAGGAAATTTCATAGACTGAATGAAGTAAGAAAAGTCACAGAACCTATTTTGTACAAATAAGAATGTAGATCTCACATCCGGATAATCAGCCATCAAGTGTTGACTAGATGTGGATACAATGTAGGAAGTAAGTCTTCAGAGCTCCACATATGCAAAAATAAAGCTATTATACTTTCTCAAAGAATGTATGAGTAAGGGAAAGGAAAGAAATGAAACAGAATTTAGCCCTTTGGGTGCTTATAATGTGACTACTTCTACTTAATCCTAAAAGAGTATGAAATTATGAAGAAATATAACTTACATTTGGATTAGTTGTGCAATATTGTTACTGTCTACTCTTGCATATTCTAAAAATGAAAGTTAAGGTTTTTATGGTTTTGTCTGGCAAGTGTACTGTTCTTATTTTAATAGAAAATTCTTACAGTATGTATTCAAGAAATGCCTGAAATGGATTTGTCTTGATTTTTGTCTTTTCTTTTCTTTTTTTTTTTTTTTTTTTTTTGGTACTGGGGATTGCTTTGCCACTGAGCTACATCCCAGCCCGGATTTGTCTTGATTTTTAAGCCCAGCTAATAAGTTCTGTTTCTATGGTATATGTGTGTGTCATACAGATGACACAGACCTGAGAGTTTTGTAAGATATAATTTGTGCTTATTTTGAATATAAATGCTTGAAATTGAAGCTATCCACCTAACCTTCAAAATATCATGATATAAAGAAGCTAAAATACAACCATTTTTCTCTTTTCTGATAAAACTATTGTATTAGCTAATGCAGGGACTAGAAAACTCTCTGCTTTTAAAAACCAATAGAGAATTTTAATATATCTAGAAAGCCTCGTAAGAGTTTGTTGCTTGTAAAAAAGTAGCTTCTTAGTTCTCATACTCTGTAATCGTTAATGTCATTACCATGTAGCTCCTGGACTGCTTCATTTATGTGTACATAATTATACATCAAATAGTCATCCTACATTCTACTTATAAACCAAATATTTTATAAGATCTTAAAGAAAGAATGTAGTTCTCAGAAAGAAAAATACAATTGAATTACAGTGTTATCTATATACCAGGAAGTAATCTGGGTAACAGGAGAGCAAAAATGGTCTACAATGCTGCAAAATGGAGGAATCAGACTCTTCTAGGAAGAGCAATGGAAACTGCGAAAAGCAAACACTATTCAACGAGAGTCCAGAATGACTTTGGCAGAGTATTAATTTAGTATTGTCACTCCAGCTTTACACATAGGACATAATGAAAGCTGTCTATTCCTGATGGATAAATGAACATTTGCTTAGTGGACTAAGGGGTCACCTCCAAAGTTTAGACCTTTGCTGTTACTGGATAGAGTAGCAGTGGCTAAGCTATGGAAACTCAAAGCCTAGAGAGCTTTGAGAGTGCTATGCTCTGTTATTGTATTCTTAGAATGTCGGTAAAACCTCCTTACAGTCGCCCTTGGTGCCTTCAACAGATCATCTTTTAGAGCCTGGAATGAATTGAAGTCACAATTAAAATTCCAGGCAGAATCCCCTCCAGGATATTTTATTGCTTAATTGCAAAGACAGAAAAGAAAAATAAGCAATTCAAGTTCTATACCTTATTTCACCTTCTCTAATGTGACCTGCCAGTTCTTCAATAAACTTCTCCCCTTTCATCCAGTAGATCATTGGCCCAGATTCTCCACTGAATCCAAAGAATGCCTTGCATGGGATGTTCAGAGGCTTACCTGAGTATAAGAGAAAAAGAAACAAGCATGAGACTCCTGGTTAAAGCTGGCTTACAAGGATATCCCTTTAACATCCAAAAGAAAACTCAAGAGTGAACCATTTTCCAGCCCTTTTCTCAATCCTGTTATTATTGTTGTTAAGAGAAAAAGTGAGTTATTATGAGGACCTTCAGGAAAATTTTAAATGCAAGCTATCATAAAAGGTGAAAAGGATAACATTGCACAGTTTTTGTAACTTTTTATTTTTACTGCCTACCTCCAGGAATGAACAGAAAAGAATCAAATAGAAATAAAGTATTAAAATATTTTTGAGAGAATTGACTATTACTTACCTGGATTTGTGTTTGATACTAATATTATTCAGAAGTACAAATTAACTCTGGATTCTTATTCTGACTGTTTAAAGAAAACTTGGATAAAAAAGTGAGGGTTAACTTTCGTTATCAAATTGAGTGGTGTATGGCTAGATAGTTGGTAAAGTGCTATTTCTAGGCATGTCTGTGATGGTGTTTCCAGGAGACACTGACATTAGAAGTGGTGTTGGACCTGGGCAATATCCTATCTGCTGTGGGACCAGATATGCTAAAAAGGTAGTGGAAGGGAAAGCTTACTCTTTCTTCTGGAGTTGGGATATCTTTCTTCTCTTGCCCTTGATCATCACCTCCAGTTCTCTGTTTGGACACAAGGATTTGCATCAGTATCCTCTGGAGATTTTGGCTTTCATCTTTGGACTGAGAGCTACAGGACCTTTCTTGGTAGTGAGGCTTTCCTACTCAGGCTCAGCCATGTTGCTTTCCTAGTTCTCCAGCTTGCCATATCTCTGTTGTGGGACACCTCAGCCCCTCCATAAACATATGACCTAAATTCTCAAGAAATTGTCTATCTGCCTATCACATCATTGGCTATGCTTCCCTGGAGAATCCTGACTGCTATACAAACTAAAGGAAAAATTTGAATTACAAATATATCTAGCTATGTATCTATAAAAGGTACGCACAGGAAAAATTCAATCTTACATGGTCTTTTATGTACATTTTTAAAAAATCATTTACATTGCTTAAGTAATTCTAGGCAGAATTTTAGCATTTCCTTTCATGAATATTAACTTTGTAAATTTCTTATCAAATAACTAAGCAATTACATTTCTGACAGTGATTATGATTTCTTATTGCAGAGTAGACCACTAAGGGGTTTGTCGTAGAATCTTGTAGAATATAATCCTAATATTTTATACAAGACACCCCATTTATAAATTATAACACATCATTTTATCCATAATGCATTTTTGTCCATTGTTAGACCATGAGATAAAGTAATTTTGAAACTTTTTGTTCCTTATGGAATTTAAGGCAAACTTGTTCCCATTATTATTTTGAGCCATAGACAAGTGCCCAATTATATATTTAAGCTGATTCAAAATTTCCACGTTTTAAAAACCACTGCTTTCAGAAAGCAAATCCTTTTAATTACCAAAACTAGAATATAACTTCCTTTGAAGACTACTTTTTTAACAAAGAAATTGAGTTAGTATCTATATTAAGACAAAGTCACAAGTAAACCTCCTACACACAGCGATACAGCGTGGCAGGTTGTGTTTATCCAGTAGAGGTTTGTTAGCAAATATTAGTTTTATTACAATGTCAATTTATCCCCTAGCAAAATGACATGTCCTAAAACTTTTGATCGTTCTTCAGTTGGCAAATACCGCAAAGGCAAAAGCCTGTCCACATTTCAGATACAAATAAGGTTACTTGTTGTCGTTTCAAACACATGTTTCACATAATATGTAAAAGTGAGATAATCTTGGGTTGTGGAAAGTGTACTGGACTAATAAGAGTCAAGAAACTTGGATCCAATTTGGAATCTGCCATGAACAAATACACTGGCACTGGATTAATTACCTCACTGTTAAATGATCGTTCATATATGTAAGGAGGAAGACAGTAATATATGTGAGGCTCGGATAGGAGAATGGATGCAAAAGTGCTTGGCAAACTCAAAAGCCTCATTGAAATTTAGCTAATACTGTTTTCCTTCTGAGGTTGGGTCATCCAAACAAGAGTCAAATTTGAGGCACAAATGTAGATGCTGAGCTAAATATTCATTTTGACCTTGCCAATCTTATTTTCTCTTATTGAGTTCCTAACAGACAAATTATTTCCTCAGCATTCTGTAATTCCCCTCCCTCCCCAACTCTGGATTCTAGAGGATGCACGATGCATCCTAGCATGCCCCAAGTTCTCTAAACTGGAACACAGAGATTTCCTATGCTTTCTACCCTCATTCTAATGAAATGAAAGGTATTAATAAACAGAAAAGCAGATGGCAGAACATCCAGAGATTGTGATAAACATTACTGTAAAACTACTAGTATATACATTTATACATCTAAATTTTGGGTGTCATTCATTTTAGCTATTGAAAGACTACAAGGAATAAAATAGAGTTTCCTAGCATGTGGGTGATCTAGCCTTGTTTGATTTTAAAGCAGAAAGACTATTATAGCTATATGCAAAAAAGAACCTTCTTGAGGTGGCTCATTAAATAGGACAGTGTCTGTTCCATCACTGGCATAACATACAAGGTACTAACTATTGCAGAGATTTCTTGTAAGAGCAATGCTATTCTTCTCCCATGAGACTGTTTCTTGTTAAATGAACACAAGAGACAGACATTTCAGCTGTCTAGTTTCTACAAATAAAACAATATCCTGAAAAATTTTGTCAATGGTCAAAGCCAAAGAAGAAAACTTCAACTATCATATGCAATACTCTGAGGAGAATCCTAAAATTATCAGTTAACTTGTCAAATATTGATATATTTTGTTTGTGTCAGGAAGTGGCCTCTCCTCTTCCAAAAGTCATGACAAGGATCTCTGCATTGATTGGGCAAACAATCTGAAACAGTGTGTCCAGGCATTTCTCCAACCTGGCTTATGTGCCAAATCCTATCTACCAGTGGCATCAGTTAGCTTCTGTAGTGTTTTGCCTTCAGAAATTTTGAAAGTCATTCTGTTATTGCATGCCCCATTAGTAGAGAAAGCCAATTCACATTTGCGTCTAAGTAGGTTGAAGAGTGGCAAAATAAAAAGAACTTTGTGAATTGGTACATCCATGCTAAGTAATGAGGTAAGAGGCTTTCTGAAAAGTACATTATTCTCTGTTCCCTTAGCATTCCTTTAATTTCATTTCTCATAGAGTTCACTGAGGATCTACATTGTGAGAAGGTTAGAGAGCTGAAAAATCTAGAAATCCTAATAAGCTTAAATTTTCACAGCCACTAATTTTCTTTATTCTAATTTTATATTAAGTACTTTTCAAAAGGCTTTTTTAAAACTTGTCATTTCTGAGTACAATGTATCTAGACCACCCCTTCTGTCATTCTGCCCCATCTCTCTTAACCCAACCATTACAGTTATCATTTTTCTGAACCTTTGTCTTAAAACAAATAAATTCAGGTTAGTGATGTGCTCAGGAGGACACTTTCTAGGGAGAGAGTTCAGACATCTATTACCCATTGACTTGTCTTGAGTTTAGAACCTTAACTTTTCAAAACAATATCATGAGGTAGGAAAATAGGAAATTCAATGAAGTTTGTGATAGTAGGGTGTGTGTGTAGTGTGAGTGTAGGTGGAATGAAAAGGGAATAGGTGCTGAAGGGGAATGGGATCCACAACTTAAAATTTCAATTGCTAATATTTACCAATTACTGTTCTGGAAAGAAGTATGCATATAATACATACTGTATATTACATTTTTTCTGACATTAAAAGTGTATATAAAAAAAGTTTTAAACACTAATATAATGCTGCATTGTAAACACTGAAATGATTCACATAGAATGTTTGCTATTATTTTTGTGAAAATAAAAAATAGCATAGTTCCAGGGCTGGGGATATAGCCTAGTGGCAAGAGTGCCTGCCTCGGATACACGAGGCCCTAGGTTCGATTCCCCAGCACCACATATACAGAAAACGGCCAGAAGCGGCGCTGTGGCTCAAGTGGCAGAGTGCTAGCCTTGAGCAAAAAGAAGCCAGGGACAGTGCTCAGGCCCTGAGTCCAAGGTCCAGGACTGGCCAAAAAAAAAAAAAATAGCATAGTTCCAATGCATACATTGTCCCATATTTTCATTGACATTAATGTAAGTGTATATAAAATAGAGGAATTTCAAAACTTCATTTGTTTTACATATATGTAACTGAATTTGTTTAATGAACTGAATAATAGATTCTGTTTTGCATTTCAAATCCATGCAGTTTCTTTTAAAAGAACTTTAAAGACCCTGAGATTGCATTATTCAATGTGAGAGAACTGCAAGTAAGTGTGAAAGGATAAAATTTATTTTATTTCGAGCACGTCTTAATCTATTCCTCTACCAATAATTTCTAAGAATTCTTCAAATATACCCAGGTGCAAGTGGCTCATGCCTCTAATCTTAGCTACTCAGGAGGCTGAGATCTGAGAATCGCATTTCAAAGCCAGCCAGGTCAGGAAAGTCCACAGATTCTTATTTCTAGTTAATCACTAAACATCAATAAGTGGAGCTGTGGCTCAAGTGTAGAGTGCTAGCCTTGAGAAAAAAAGCTCACACTGAGTTCTAGCCCAGGAATTACACACACACACACACACACACACACACACACACACACACACACACAGAGAGAGAGAGAATTTCTCAAAGGTGAGAATTTGATTTTCAATCTATATCTGCTTCCTACACTCATAAATTTTATGAAGGCCACAGATAGTCATTAGTACCTTTATTTTCTACAGAATTCTTCTCTATTCTTTGTTTTGTCCTTTAAACATTTTTTTTAGCCTCTGAACATCTCTTTTAAAATTTCCCCTTATCTTTGCTTCTTGGGATAAAATTTTCTTGCTATGTCAGAGGAAGCACTCTCATGATCCTTTTATTTGTTTTTCGTGTTTTGTTTTTGTTTTCAGAGTTTATTAATTGTACATAGAGGTATGCAATTAATTATGATGTCTTTATATTTGCATACTGTGGATAATGAAGGGAATATTTATCCTCTTTCTTATCCTCCTTCGTGTTCCCCTTATTTTATAGCTTTTAGTTGGTTTCATTATACTATCTTCATATATATGTATGCATATAATTACTTCCTTGACATTCATTTTTTCTTTATACTCCTCCCAAGGCATGAATAATTAAGTGATAAGAAAAAATTTTAGAGTTTTTGATAGTCGAAGTTGGATGGCCTTATGGGGAAATGAATCAAGTGCCTACATTATTGGAGAAAAAGATTATGAAATAATATCTATGTTTTGATGAAGTCTAAATATGCGACAGCAAATTTGTGGCAGTAATGTGGACTACCTCACACAGTTTCAACGTATGAATGCTCAGACCTATGGTATGTATTGTATAGGTAAATTTAAATAATTTTAGAGTACTGAACTTTATGCATTTTGAGCACTTATAGTTAGTCCTCAGTGGTGGTCTTGGAACCATATATCCATGAATACCAAGGGTATATTGCATTTGTTGGTGTGACCCTATTTTATTCACTAAATATGATATTTCCAGTTCCATCTATTTTTCTGAAAAGGAAATAATCTCACGATTCATTATGGCTGAACAATAAATACTCCATTCTATATATATATAACATATATATCACACATTTTAATTGATTACTTGTTGAGTAGCATGGCTGATTCAATGACTATTGTGAATAGTGCTATGTTAAACATGAGTCTGCAAGTGGTCTCTCTGGTCTGCTGAATTATCAATTTTTGTATATATGCAGTATCATATCTTAATTTTAGTTTCAGTAGTAATATCCACACTGATTTCCATAGTGGCTACATTAGTTACACTTTATTGCAATTCTTTTTTCTTGGTAATTTTATTTCCATGTCTTCATCTATAGAAGAGATTACTTTTTAGTGATACTGGGACTTCAAGCTACAGAGTCTTGAGGTACAGGGCCTTAAGCTTGCTAGGCAGATGTTTTACCACTTGAGACACTTCTCCAGCTTTTTTGTGTTGGTAATTTTTGAGATAGAGTTTCACTTTATGATAGGGCAAGCCTAGAGTAGGATAATCTTTTTTGAGCATTATTGCATTGCTGGAATGGCAGGAATGAGCCACTCTGCCGAATTATTATGCTTCTCACATAGCCAGGAGGACAGTAATTGGATGAGATCAAGTCCCACAACTTTTTGGGGGGCCTAGACTGGTCTTGAACTGCAATCTCCAACTTAGGTCTCCCAAGTACCTAAGATTACAGGATTGTGCTGCTGTGTCTAGGTATAGAAGGGTTTCTCTTTTCTGAAGGTGAATCATGGATGCTGAGAGCTGTAGAGAACTCCCTACAGAGTATTCCAAGTTTGTTCTGCAGAGTACGTTCAAGGTTCTACAAATTACACTGGTGTGGAAACAGTTTTTCTATTCACTTCTTAGTTCAGGCTGTTTGTGTTACCTGTGCAATGTGTGGATTTAAAATCCACATCCATACTTGGTATAGGTTTAGAGTTCTAATTTCTCTTAAATGTGTTTCCATTCATGGTGATGGCTCTTAACTAAATGTGATTTTTATGGCTACTCTCCTATGTCAGTGTGTATAGATTTCCAAGCTAGCATTTCATAGATTTTTTTGGGACATACAAAATTCAGGCTTCTAGATTTTTATTTGGGTCCAGGTTCTAGCTGTATACTTTACACATATCCTTGACTCAAGCCCTTATCTCCTAAGATCAATGTCTGGTTGTGATATCTCCAAGGGTTGTGCAACTTCTGTTTACACTTCTTTCACTGGCTTTAAATTCCCTTTTCATTCCTGTACCTGGGTATTTCCTGATTTGCTTTCAAGCTGGGCTTAGCATCTAAACTTGTTCTATTTTTTTTCTTATTTATTGTCAAATTGATGTACAGAGAGGTTACAGTTGTATAAGTTAGGTCTTGGGTACATTTCTTGTACTGTTTGTTTTGACCAGCATTTCTCTGTGCTTAGAACATAACATTTCACTATCTCAATTTAGTCTCCCTCGTTCTCAAGGTGTCTGAAATTCTAACACAGAAATCTATATATTTTGTATCTTTAGTCTGAATTTTAATTATTTTTCCATTCTCACCAAGAAGTTAAATATAGAGTTTCTATTCTTGTTACTGTTAACATAAGCACAGATTCTCTTTTCTTTCTTGGGATCACACAGATCTGGCCTTCATAAGATGAGATGAAAAGAAGAGTGGGTAATTGTGATGTTAGTGTGAAGGCTAATCATTTCCCTGCTATGCTTAAGTTTGCAACATTACATTTGGAGAGGTTTACTATTTTCTTAAGAAATTAATTGGCAATAAATTATTTTTTAACTTTTCTTCTTTTCTAAAAAATTATTTATTTATTGTCAAAGTGTAGTACAGAAGGGTTACAGATTCATACGTGAGGCAGTGGGTGCATTTCTTGTTCAACTTGTTACCTGCTCCCTCATTTCCCCCCTTCCCTCCCCATTTGCCTTCCCCCCACCCATAAGTTGTTCAGTTGGTTTACACCAAATGGTTTTGTAAGTATTGCTTTTGGAGTCGTTCTTATTTTTATCCTTTGTCTCTCAATTTTTATATTACCTTTTCCTTCCCTAGTTCTAGTACAAGTATTTACAGTATCCAGGGTACTCACATGAAGATAAGTATGAAATACTAAAGAAAAAAAGCAAAAGAAAAACAACAGCAAGTATCAATCTAAATAGCAAACAACAAAATGAAGAGTCCTGAAAATGAGAACTAAATAAGTAAATACTTAAGATTTTACTTGAAAGATCATTGACTTTTTAAGGCAGAAATACTGTCATTTAAATCTATCATGGGTTTTATTAAACATATAAAAGTAAATTCAGAACAAAATAGCATAAAGACAAGGAGAGGAGAAAAGAAAATCAATATTACAAAAGTGTACCTACTACATTTAAAGTGGTATAACAAGATGGTAGACATGTTAAATTGCTATGTTTTCTATCATCTTGGAATAGCCTCACATGCACCATTTCATGAAGAAACTCATTTGGAATGGAGAAACACAAGATGCAGTCACATTCACAGGAAGCTAATGCAATGTACAACATAGGGGCAGCTGTTTTTCTCCCCAATCCTTCACTTGTTAATAAGACTCCCAGAAGAGCACTTCACTGCATTTTGGTAATGGTATGTTACCCACAAAATGGCATAAAAATGTTATCATTATCCCAAATATTCTTCTAGTTGTTTTATTACTTTGATCAAAACATTGTAATTTTTTACTGAATTTACAAATTACATTTATGCTTTATAATTTGAAGCTGAGTATATATGTAAAAATGAATTGACAATTAGGACACATATTTGTATTTATGAGAATTCCCTGAACTACATGCTATAATCTAACAGATCAGCATCAGCATATACAGAAACAAAAATATGTCATTTTCAGTGAAGAGATTCATTTTAGTGCATTGCAATTTGTAAATTAGTTCCTTAAGGTTTACAGAAGAAAACTTCAGGACACCATTATATTAAAGTATCTTTACACATGCAATCTAGTATGATTTTCTTTAGTGAGTGATGAAGAGGAAAGTCTTAACTTTCATTTGAGCAATACCCCATTAAAAGTGTGTCTTATAGTTCACATTATCTGCCCCCATATGTCAAGAGCATTGACTAAAGTTCCTGCTTGGTGTTGAATATATTATGAATAGAAATTGATGAAAAGTTTGATGACACTTTGTCTACAATCAAATAGTACTCCAAAGAATTTTTTTTACTTTAAACATTAATAATTCTTAAGAAACATTAGCATTTAAACATTGTATCTTCTGAATAAATTCAACTCATTGCATATACATATGCAACAGTGTAAACATTTTATTTTGTTAAAGGTATTAAAAGGTCATATTGAATACTGAGTCTATTGGACACAACAAAGGTCATATACATTTCTAAAGAACAAATGAATTTCAGTTGTGAGAAAAAATGCTATGCAAACTATCATAGAAAGTGTAATACAGCTTATGTAATCATGTAGCTCCATTTTTCATATTCCAGTGCTTCTCATAGTCAGTTAAAGCCTTCTCAATATGACCTATTTTATCACAGACTTTTGCTCTGAGATTATACACTACACCATCATCATACTTAAAAGATAAGGCTGAAAAACAAAGAAAATCTTCATGATATGCTTTGTTAAATGCTAAAAAATAATTTCAGTTTTTAAAAATAAAAATGTTGCAAAATAAAAATTTCTGCTTGGTTCTATCCCCAGCATGAAAGGTGGAGAGTGACAATCAATGACACAATGGAAAATGTATGCTTATACATGTGTGTATATGTGTATATACATATATGTATATATATGTATATTCCTGGATGGGCGAATACACACTTTTATATAACCAAAGCTGTACTGGAAAATAAAACTTGGATCCTTGATTTTTCTGAAATTATTGTCTCAAATCAACTGAATGGACTGTTGAGCTTTAGTAATAGGTTCAAACAGAACTTAACAAGCTTTCCAGAAGTCAAGGTTTTATTCAACTACAATGCTGAAAAAATTACCTCTTCCAGTATGTAGTACAATGCTCAATGTACTAGAGACAACGTTGCCTTTCCATCAATACACATTGGGAAAAGAAAGTATGTTCTGCATGCCAAGGTGATATTATGCACCCTTTTAAACCTTTTACTCCAAGAAGAGCCCTGTCTTCATTAGTTTCTAAATGAAATGATACACTCACTGAAATGCCTCCTAAATTGAAGCTGAGAGTAAGTTATTATGTAACTGAAGGCAAAGAGAATGTATATTTGCAAGTGAGATCAAAAGGCAGATGGAAAATTGATGAGGGAGAGACATGGGGGTAGTTGTCCTAGATAGCAGAAACTTTAGAAAAGTAGTTTTCGGCCTGGAAACAGCAAGACTTCATGAGATAAGTATGTGTGAATGTTAACTAATCGGGGATGGAAGAAGAGTGGAAAAAGTACTTTAGGGTGAATGATCAAGACTACCATTGTGACTACATATCATGCTTATAAACTTCACTTAGCTTTTCCTCTTTCATTTCCAAGACGAATTGGCTCAGTTTCTGACGATGCCTTTTTTTTTTTTAAGTCATATCTCCTATTCAAGGATTGAAGGTACAGGGAAATAAAAACACATCCTGGAAAGAGTTTTGAGGTCAGAACACCTAAGTTATAGCTCCAGCTTTTCCACTAAATTGCTATAATTTGGAGCCAAATTCTATTCCTTTATAAGACTGTTTCTTTTTCTAAATGGTGATGGGGTCAGCAGAGAAAATCTCTGAGCATTTTTCCAAGCTTCACCTTCTCTTGTTTTAAGTAGCTGGCCTAAAATAGTGAATATTGGGATTTTCCAGGTGGAATGAACTGATTCACTTTGAGTTCTATTCCTTAGCCAACAACCATTGGTTATTTCAGCCAAAGAAAGGATGTGAGTGTGTGGGCCGTGGGTGGATTCTAGCATTAGTTCTAAAGCCCTGTGGCCATGTTGTTGCTTTATGCCTGAGTAGTCCTGCTTGCTGGGCATGGAGTCTCAGTTCCCCTATACACTCTAACCTCTGTTCATTGCAGAGCGGGCTTCCTGTCTGTGAACCCTGTCTTGCCTTGAAACCTAGTTCCTTTCAATCCCACTCTTCTCTGGATGCTTATGTTGGCTTTGCTGATCTTGGCTTATGGCCCTGCTTTCCTTGACCCAGTACTCTCCATATCTCAGCTTGACAAAGGGATTTTAAAAAGCTCTCTGGGGAAAAGACAAAGTCCTTGGATATAAACTTATTGCACTAGCAAGTCCAATTCATACTCAGCAAAATGAGATGTCAGAAAGAGTTGAATTAAGCAAATGCACTTGGTGTGCACTCATGTGTATAGTTGCAAAACAATTCATTTGGAATGAATTAATGCTTCAAAATTAAATGCACATGATTCTCTATATTGTGTCAAGTGGAGGAAACAGCAGACCACTTTTCTAAATGCTTTGAGAATAAATGACCTCACTTTAAAAAAATGCCCTTATTGATTTAGAAATCTAGGTTTGTAGAAGAGCCAACCTATGAAATTGTATCAATTAGAAAAAGATACCAATCCATATTAGATTCATGTTTAAAGTTATTTTTATTTGCTTCTAAGGTTATTTATTTGCTTTCATGCTATATGTAGTTAAGTGTTAAGACTTGTGAAGTTGAATTTATATTAGCAGCCAGACAAGATAGAAGCAAAAACAGACTAGAGCAACCATTCCTTTTTCTAAAAGAGGTCATCTTTGTCATTTGAAAACATGTGACAGAAAACAGAAATCTTTCCTTTTTTAAATTTGGCATCATCAAAAGTATTTGTGAACAGCTTACTGAAAAGACCACAGCTTTGGGTACTAGAAAAAAACTTCCTAATCAAATCTTGCTATACAAATTGAGGGAAATGCATCAGTTTAATCACAGCAATTCTTACCGTGTCGCTAAAGATTCATCCAGGTATTGCATGGTGGCTCAAGAAACCATCGATGTGTTTTCTGAACATAATAGTGTGATTTAAAACGTGGTTGTGGAAGCTTTAAAAAAAGTCTTCAAAAATAAAAAAAAACCCATAAATGTGGCTGTTGTTTTAACATAGGTGTCATTCACTTTGATAAGTCTTAATAGCTGTCTGTAGAATTTGTCTCTAGACATGATGTTTAAAATAATCCTCCAACAATCTTTTTTTTTTGGCCAGTCCTGGGCCTTGGACTCAGGGCCTGAGCACTGTCCCTGGCTTCTTCCTGCTCAAGGCTAGCACTCTGCCACTTGAGCCACAGCGCCGCTTCTGGCCGTTTTCTGTATATGTGGTGCTGGGGAATCGAACCTAAGGCCTCGTGTATCCAAGGCAGGTACTCTTGCCACTAGGCTATATCCCCAGCCCTCCAACAATCTTTTAATCCTTCAGAAAATGGAAATATCAAGTTTTAATGCCTGGTTGAGAAAATGAAATCCCAAACTATCTACAGATTACTGATCAGATTCTTGTTACTCTATTGATTTTCTGGAGTTCTATAAGGATTCTTTTAGACAATTTATTTCCCTTAACTTAAAATACCCCTGTCCTGCAATTCATTATGCCCTGATTTGTAGATAATTTGATTAGCATTACTTTATCTTTCACCTTTGCCCACTCAAAGTCTCACCCAATAAGATCTATCTATAGTGTCATCTACTCCATAACATATGCCCTGACTCCCCAAGTGTGCATCCATTTCCTTCTCTCTTTTCTCTGTAAGCCATTTGCATAGTTATAGGGAATTAAAAGTTTAGTTGTACTTTGCTTCATATGATTATTACAACAAACATAAGCAAAGGTTTAATATGTTCTGTCCAAGTTAATTCTGACAGAAACTGAGTTGTTAGGGTATCATTACTCTCAGTTTACAAACAGAAGATGAACAAAGTTAAACATCTTGCCCAAAGCCACAAACATTGTAAATGGCAGAAACTTAAAACCAGACAGGCTCCACAGCTAAAGATGTTAACCATTCTTCCATACTAATTTTCACAGACTCCTCTTTTTTAATGGTAGAAATGGTATATCATATTTCCTTCTCATTTCTGTAGTAGATATTTCTGCTTAATAGCACTTGCTGGATTTTTGAAAGCATAATGTAATTTTTCTAGTTGTATTTTGAGTTGGGTTTCTTTATATATCTTTTGGGGGGGGGGTTGTTGTTGGTCATGGGGCTTTAACTCTGGGCCTAGACATTGTCTGTGAGCTTTTCAGCTCAAGATTAGAGCTTTACCACTTTGAACCACATTGTCATTTCCAGTTTTCTGGTGGTTAACTGGAGATGAGTCTCATAAAGCCTGCCTGGACTAGCTTTGAACCACAGTCCTCAGATCTCAACCTCCTAAGTAGGATTGCAAGTGTGAGCCACTGCCACCCAGCTGAGTTGTTTTTCTTTTGTGGCATTGAATTTTGTCTTTGTAAGTCATCATAAATCCACTTTGGAAAAAACCAGGAAATTAATAATAAATGAATATTCTGTAGTTTAAGTTTCCCTTCCCTTTCTAACCCTTTTTTAAAAGAGAAAGGGAAAGAAGGAAAGGGAAGAGGAATAGACACGATCTGGGTTGATTTTTCAAAAGTTCCCTCAAGACAGAATCAATAATGAAATGGGAAGAAAGAACTTCAATGTTTACATGCCTGTGCAAATCAGCCAGAGTGCTGTGCTCAGAAAAATACCAACCAGAGATGATCACCATTTCTTTATGCCTGAGTCTTGGATTTTATCCTAAATCATTTTATGTATGCAATTTTTCTCTCTCTTGTCCATGCTACTTATTGAAGATCAAAGGATATATAAACAATGGAAAAGAGAAGATTTTGAAGTTAATTATTATAGTTAACAATATTGTAACTTGTTACCTCCTTTTTATGCCTCTGCTGAAAGACATAATGATTAAAATAAAGATCCCTCATTTCTCGTGAAACAAGTCAGAAGTCAAGCTCTGAGTAGTATCCTGAAACGATATTCAGAAGATTGGCAATGTGTACTTTGAGGTTCATTCGTTTCTTCCAGTGCTTTGTCCCCATTGCTTGAGCAATGAATCCCTGAGATCTAAGTCATCATGATAAGCCAATCATCCTGCTTAGAATAGATTCCCATTCCATCTCTTCTTCTTGTCCTTTTTCATGTATTGTACTGTCTCTAGCCTGTAAGTGTTGCTAGCTTACAGACATCTGGTGCACTGCTACCATCCACTTATAATTCTGTACCTTCTATAATTATAAAATAGTGCCTAGTTATTTGCTAACACAGATTAAGCTTAAAATGAGCATATCCATATGCTTTCACATAATACAGTTTTTTCTTTGAAAAATTAATGTGCATGTTTAGCAAAGTCTCTTAAAGAACAGGGCAATTGTTAAGCAATAAGGATTGCTTAACATAGCAGATCTTTCTAAATTCCTCTCTGCTAATCTATTGACTCAAAGTCCTCAAAGCAGCTGGTCAATAATCTTTTCTTTCTCGCTCATCTAAAATTCTCTTCCAAATCCACAGGGAACATTCCTGTCTCCTCAGTCATTTGCAGTCTTCCTATCTTCTGGATCTAGTCCTATCTTATGTGATTTGGTTTGTTCTGTGTCTTTCCTTGTTAAAGCCCTTTTAATGCTGTGGAATTTTTAGTACAAAAATAATGCATACAAAATTCAAACACTGAAACTTTCCAATTACACTATTATTGCTTTGTAAGTATTGTGTAAGTTTGCTTCTGTAAACAGTGATCTCTCTCTATTTTGAATTTGCACAGGCTATTACATTTTGTTTGGCACATATATCACTTAATTCAACAAACATAACAAGTGCCTACTATGGGAAAGAGTCTTCTCTAGGTGTTCAATGGATAATCATACCTAGTAACACCTGACTATCTCTGCCTTCAAGGATATCAATGTCAAATAAGAACAGTTTATGGAGGATGGTTTCATGTAATTGCTTAGATTGGTAGTATTCTTTACATCTAGTTGGATTTAAACTTCAGAACTTTTCACAGTCTTCCTAGAACCAGGACCATTCCTTATATTGTTATCTCTTTCCCACAGAGTGTATGTTGGAAAAACAGAATACCAGGAGTGACCTAGTTTGGAAAAAAAAGTCTCAAATCTGAGTGTTTCTGTCACACCCTCCTTTCTATTTGGCTTCAGCCAAGAGCAACCTCAACATTCTTCCACTCTGGTCCTTTCTCCTCAGTCTTTCATTTGCTCTATGTAGTCAAAAGCCAGATTAAAGCCAAATTATTTCCCTTATAGTTCTTCTGTTAAGGAGACATTCAAAGGTGAGTTTTCTTAAGCCAATCAACTCAGGAAATGAAGGAAGACTTCTTCTATGATGCATTTGACTGGAGACTGGCCAATGGGAGTTACATTTCATGTGAATAGACTGCCATTTGTTAATGGCTATGTGATAGAAAGGTTTTCAATATTCCAGCTAGAAGTGGGTGAGGAAAGCAATCTACACAGAGAAAACAAGGCTGCATCTTGTGGAAGAAGTATGTAATCTAAGAATGTAAAATAGATTTATAAAGAAGTATTTAAGTTGAGAATGTTGAATAGACTTATTGAGAATGACAAGTAGAATTAGAGTTTAACTAAAGATACAGACAACACCCCCCCCCGAATTCTTATCTCTAATTTCTTGTATTGATATGGGAACCACACACTAAGACTTCTTGTTTTCAGCATATGGTTTCCTCAAGAAGATTAGACATTATGCTTCCTGAGGAGAGAAAACTGTGTTTTCCTTTAAATCTTTTTATTAGCTAGTAAAGTGCAAACTACACAGAAGGCTTGAATTCGTTGCTTTGAATACTGGCTTAACTACTGATATGATCACCTGCATACAATGAAAGTATGCTTGTTTTAGTTAAGTCTTGTTTTGTTTATGCTTTTAATAGGGGTAGTGCTCGGGGTACTAATTTCATTTTTCCTACTATCACATTTTTAAGGTCTTAAGCCTCCCGTTAGTAGTCTATTCTCAATTGCACTTACTCTTATTTCTTTTTCCTAATATTTACTCCCATCTTCTCATTTCTTATGTGCAAATGGCTAGCCTTAGCTCTCCCGAGTTCTGTGAATAATCTCCTTCTGTGTTTACACTGATACCTGTAATGTAATTACAGACAGGAGCTAGGTCCCAAATAGAAGAGCCTGTTGTGCTTAGCAGCTTCTTTTTCACCATGAGTCAGTCCTTCCTTAGAATGTTCTAGTTTCTTTTTGTAATTTAGGTTGTGGATTTTTCTTTATTCACACCGTTTCTATGTATCACAAGAAATATATGCATCATCCCACAAAAAGTCTTTTCAATTTCAAAATTATCTGAACAAGATTATCCATGTTTACTACAGCAGATGAGAAAATAGTTTATTTAAATCAATAAATAATATGACACATCATCTTGGGCTCTAGTTTGATTTTTCATAATGTTTTCTCCACAAAGATAACTGGAGGAGCCAAATAGACTTGACTATTAATTTCATCCCTTGCTTGTTCACTAAATAATGCGAAAAAAGTATAGTAACTTAGCAGGTCAAAGGAAAGAAATTAGCTGTAATACCAGAATCGTTTCCAATTATTGGTGTTATTTGCCTAGATATACATATAAAAACACATATACAATTCTTCCCCTGTATGTTTCCAAGATTGATTTCAAGTTCTTTAAGAACCATTTACATATGAACAACCTTCAACTTGCCTATCATTCTTTTTTTTTTTTTTTTGGCCAGTCCTGGGCCTTGAACTCAGGGCCTGAGCACTGTCCCTGGCTTCTTCCCGCTCAAGGCTAGCACTCTGCCACTTGAGCCACAGCGCCGCTTCTGGCCGTTTTCTGTATATGTGGTGCTGGGGAATCGAACCTAGGGCCTCGTGTATCCGAGGCAGGCACTCTTGCCACTAGGCTATATCCCCAGCCCCTTGCCTATCATTCTTGATACTTGTTAAGGCTCTATTGGCAAATGAGGGCAGCCTATGAGTGGAATAATTACAATTAAATTGTGTACTAGACATTTATTCTATTTAAATATTGTATTTCTGAATTAACATACATTTATATTATGAGGGTTTTTTATTATGATGTTTCCAGATGTGCCACCATTTTCTCATTTTTCCCTCTTACCTTTCCCCTTTTATAAACAGCATTTGGTGGTTTTATTACAAATTGTTCATATTATATTTATTCTCTCTCAAGTATTTTTAGCAATTCAATGAAAAAATGTGTGTTTGTAAAAATAAATTGGGCTATATTTTTGAACTTGGATTTAAGATGTCTCCTCACAATTAATTTAAAAATTAGCTTGTTGGTATGTATGAGACTTGCATATATGGATTTTTGGAATGCACTACATTCTGTTCTGTATTACAATTGTGTATACTTCTGATCCCTCTGCTATATGTAAGCTTCTTGGCAGACCTCATAACTAATCCATCTTGGTAAACTTTGCAAAGCCAGTGTCTTGCATTTAGTATGCTTTTAGTAAATGTAAGTGAATAAAATATTTTCCAAAAGACCTGTCCTAGGAAAAAGTTCAAATATCTGTGTTCTAAGTATTTCATGTACTTGGAAAATAATATAAATACATATCCCTAAAATGCATCTCATAATTCAGATTTTTCACTACTTGCTTTTGCACCCAACTTAGTCTGAAACAGTGAAGTCATGCTGTTTATCTTTACACAGAGAAGTCAGACACACATTTGATACTCACCAAGATTGTTTTAAAAAGACATATGGAGAAGGGTGGATGTGGCTAAATAAAGTTAATGACAGCAGTTGCATACTTGTCTGTAATAGAGCTGGAAGGGAACTTTGAGATCACCATGTCCTACTCTCTCACCATAGATAAAAAATGAAGGGACATAAAGTGTTTGGAAAAAAATGACTTTTTGAAGAACATACACCAACCTTTGGCAGAGCTTGCCAATATAACTCAAGTTTCCAACCTCTAAGTTGAATGTTCTGGTAGTACATTTCTTGTTCAATTTGTTACCTCCTCCCTCATTTCCTTCCTCCCCCTCCCCCTTTCCCTCTCCTCCCAATGATTTGTACAGTTGGTTTACACCAAATGATTTGTAAGAATTTCTTTTGGAATCATTTGCCTTTTTATCCTTTTTTTCTGAATAATTACTTATTGTCAAAGTGATGTACAGAGGGGTTATGGTTTCATACATAAGGCAGTGGGTACATTTCTTGTACAATTTGTTACCTCCTCCTTCATTTCCCTGTCTTTTTATCCTTTGTCTCTCAAGGGAACATTCTTACTTTTTAAAGACTAGACTATATGTGCTCTCCTCCACAAACGTCTCCCTTGATCCTTACCACAAGATCATGACTTTTTTCATAGAAATTTGGATGTAGCTCTTATTTTTAAACCTTCATACTGCTTTGGCAAAGTATGATACACCCTAAAGTATCTGTGTGAAAATGTATACAAAGTTTGGAGTTCCAAGACTTATTTCTCTATGACTTACTGAATGGAATTCATCTTGAACATGACATTGCACTTCATTGAGCTTTATATTTTTCATCACCAAAATGGGACAAATAAGGCTGACTTTCTAAAGATGCTCAGTGGGAGAAGGAAAATTATCTAAGTGAAAGTGTTTCATAAGTTTTCAAATGCTATGCTAAAGTGAAGGCTGGCTATTTTTATTGCAAGGGGAGCCAACCCTTGAAACACAGGTACAAGTTTAATTTAACCTCATGTAGGGAATAAGTAATGCCATTGGCCATACTGAAATTTTTGGCTGACCTTGTGTGAGGGCAGGGCATACACTTAAGTCTAATTTTATTCATGAAGAATACAGGGTGTTCTTTAGGCCTTGCATCTACTGAGTATAGTGGGAAGGAAAATACTTTCTTTCTTTGGAGAAGAAAGTGAACAGGTGAGTTCACCAGCCAATTATTCACAACAGGAATGCCAGGGGCAACACGAGACTTGCAGAACATTATTCTATAGTCAGTCCATCCACCTTATAAAGAATGTCATAATTTACCTGCAGTTTCCTACAAGGGCATTTGTGGAAATATTGTCCTTGCCATCTCAGAATGACCAGAATGCAACTTTCTTCTTGCAGCCAAAGTTTGAGAATCAAATACATAAGAATTAGTAAGGAGAAACATAACTTTGTTTTAGATGATCATTTATCAGATCTGGGGAGGTCTTGCTTAGTTTTATTTCTCATAACTCAAATGATACCTATGGAAATTAAGTCAGGATAGAGGCCATGGAGCTGGAGATAATAACTATACAGATGTTTCACACTAGAGGTCACTCTTGCAATCTAAGAACAGAATTCTGAAACTAAGAAAACATAGCAAAACAAAACAAATAGCAAATGCCATTAATACCACTAAATATACAAACAACATTTGTACAACATCTAAGGTTATGGTTTTTCCACTGAAATTTATGAAGATGCTCTTCAAATAATCAAACAAATTGGTAATGGAAGTGGTCAGATGTTATCGAGTATGAGAGCTAATAAGTATGGTCTATGTGTCAGATCAGCACGTTGGTAAGCAACCAGTCTTCCTTGACCTAGGATATCAAAGTATCACTGAAGTGATCAGCTTTCCACAGACTTACATAGACTTGGGTGATATGCATGTTTCAAACCTAGTGACTAGTGGACAAGAAGAACTGTAGAAATCCAATGCAAAAAAACTATACTGAAAAATAAGTACAGCTTGTGCCCCGTTGTTTCAAGGACACTAGTATTTATTATAAAAAGTCATCTCTTAAACAGATGTTGAATGTCTAAATGATTGCATTCATAATTATCTTGCAGATTAGATAAATTTGTATACACGATAGATCACTATATGTTTATGATATAAATGTTCAAACAGTGTTTCTGCTTTATCAGAGCTTCCATTCCTCTAGAAAACCTAACTAATCTGTATAGTACATTAAATTCCACTATTATTTCTTCCTCAGATGAATATATTTCACTTCCGTTGTATCTCATGAAAAGAGACATTAAAAAACTTACAATTTAAGAACTCCTGGAAGAGTAGTAGCTAAAGTTATTCCCATCATTCAAACTCAATCCATTTTTAAGGGTTGTCTTCATTAATGTGTCAGACAAGAGAGTCCAAGAGGAAGGTTGGAAGGAAACCCAGGAGGAAGTATTGATATTTTTCTGAGGAGGGAAAGGACATGTTGGGCTTGTAAACTTGGGGTACTACTAGGGAAGCACAGAGGAGAGAATGGGAATTGAGAAAATAATGAACTAATAATTATTTTAGCTTTTGTCAAACTCATTTTACAGACTTTTATCTGTAAATCAAATCACTATGATCATGAAGAGACCTTTCATATGTTCATGAGCGAAGAAGGAGTTATAGAAATATTAAATAAACACTACTGCACAAGCTTTATTCCAATAGTAAATGAAAAGAATACTGAAGTTTATCATTCTGACATGTTCTTTTCTTAACGAAACAAAAATAAAGACATAGAAATGGGCATTGCTTTCACAGCCTAGAATATTTTGTTTACCAAAGCACATTAGTAAAATGTCACTAGTAAGCCCCACTGAGATTTAAGTGCTTTGTAAGAACTTCAGCCACAATTACCTGGGAGAGTGATAGACAGGTATGCTGAATTAGAGAAATCAAATTAGAGGATGTAAGTCAAGAAAAGCAGGTGAGTTATTCATGAAAATTATTTTTGCAATGTACAGCTTTGAACATAATCAGATGACTTTAAGATTCTGTGGAAGCATGGGGAATGAAATGGTTACATGACACAATGATCTCTAATAATTTAGGCTTCTAATAACTCTCTCTCCTCAGTTTTAGGTTTAGCTCCCTCCTCACTCTTCAGAGACAGGGCCAAAAAACACTGTAAGAAAGGCGACTCTTACTGAACAACTCAGCCCACTCCAATTTAAACTACTGCTTTTATTGTGAACTATAACATTGGCAGAATGTATATATTTTCATTAACTCCAATTACTTTTGCAGTGAATGAAAAGTGGGAGAGGTTGTCAGAGTTTAAGAAAAAGGAACACTCAGTTGGCAAAGAAAAAACAAAATAAACCCCAGAATACATATGGTGCATACACACATATACATCATACTATTGAGAGAAATCCAATGCTTTTTGGAAGGTATTTAAAAAAAATAACCCATATCCTTTTCCTAGAAAGAAAAAACTGATGGCTAAGAATCTATCTATTCTTGGTACCATGAGCTAACTGCGATTAGAAAAGGAAAGAAAACTAAGCAGTGACCTAGAGAAAAGGACAAAAAGACCAGCAAGTTTCTGTTCAGAATATCTCTCACCCAAAATAGATAAAATAAGGCCATGTTAAAAATAAGTACGTCTCTCTAAGAATTCTATATCATTTCCTACTAAGACCCTTGTAAAGGTCATAGCAAAACTCATCTTTGCCCAAGCTTCAAAGAGGACATATTCCAACCCCCACCACACATAGAAAAGAGGAAAATGAAGCAACAGCGATTGTAATCAAGCTAAAACAAAGAAAGAGAATTTAACTGGAAGAAAAAGAACTGATATCTAGTTTTAAATTGTTTACTTATTTTAAATTATATTCTACAGAAGTAATACCAATTTAGCTGTATATGTGTTTTATGTTATTTGAATGTACAATCTACATGAGCAAGGATTTTGTTTCAATTTTTTTTGTGTCTGTGGAATTCATTGGTTCCTTTCTAGAGACTACTAAGTCTAATATTACTAGCTAGGAGACTGTATTAGTGAGATACATCTCCAATCTATAACATGTATGGCCATTATGTGCACTATTTACAGAATGCATAGAGACCAATTCAGATTTTCTGGGCCTAAGGTTTATAGAATTTTAGAAGGAATACCTTTAAGAAAATGAATATCATTATATATGGTGGCATATACCTGTAATCCTAGCTACACAGAAGACAGATATACAAAGACTGAGATTGGGGACCAAACCAGGCAAGCAATTAGCAAGACAAAGATAAATTTCATGATATATGCCAGTAATTCCAGTTTCTTAGGAGGTGAAAGTAAGAGGGTTGTAGTCTGAGGCTCAAAAAATATAAGACCCTATCTAGAAACAAACTAAAGCAAAAAAGACTGGGAGCATGTAATAAGTATTAGAGTGCTGTAATCACAAGTCCCTGAGTTCAAATCCAAGAATTGCCAATAAATAAATATACAAATAATAATATGAATATAATACAAAATTATAAAACAAAGTATGAATATGAATACATTTAGAGTAGGAAATGTTAGATTATATAATTTGTAACCCAACAAACACCACAAAATCACAATACTTAGAAAAGTTAACATAGAATTTTATGAATTAACTGCATGCTGTGCTTTATTTCTTATATTTTATTCCATATACTTGTTTTCCTCTTTATATGATAATATTTTCTATACAATGGAAAGAAAATGTAATCTTTTGTGTAGTGTGGTTGATTAAACTTTATTTATTTATTTCTATTGACCAATTTGGAAATGTCCATTAGCTGTACAATTTGTTATTAATGCCATGTAACATTTTACAATTAGGATCAAAGTTTGGGAAATAGATACCATTTAAATTTCTTTTAGCTATCATTTAAAAAAGCAATTTTATATCAATTTACCTGTAGATAGGAAATAATCTTCTAAAGAATGGTTCTAGATCTTTAAATTGTAATGCTGATTTCATTTACATTCACTTTTGCTAATAGTGCTAACATTTTAGGGCATATGATTATCTTGATATGAATTCTAGTTCTGTACCCCTGGATCCTTAGATTAGTGAGTTCAAGAGGTATTGGAAGCCATTCAAAACTGTGGCAGTTAGTATACGTCAATTAAATACACATGTGACTATGAATCTCATGAATATACCCTACTAAACTCAAATTGAACATTTTCAGTTCAGTTCTCCTTAGATCCCTCAAATGCCTCTGTTCAGTCTAGTGCCACTAGATAAAAAACTAAATTGTCTTAACTGAATTCATGTAAAATATGTTGTGTGCATGTTACAAAAACATGTAATAAGGCAAAAACTTTGCTAAGGCTCATCTCGTGGGTGTGGGTGTAGAACAGGCCTGGATAGCTTATGCCTTGTGAACCTTACAGTAATCGCCATCTGAAGATAACTATATTTTGCAACACGCAACATGTTATATAACTATTGATAACAATAATCATGATGAGAATAATGATGGAGATGATGTGAATTGCTTTATCTAAGATGGAACCTTGGGACATTTGTTGAAGATGGTAAATTTGTTGAAGAAGCAACACTCAGCTATGTAGGAGTCAGTTTGAAGTGATATATACTCTTCTTTCTGGTAAGAGTCAGATCCTAATGGCTTGGCTTAGATTTCAGGAAGCAGGGAACTAAGGGAAAGCCATTGACTTTTATAAATCTATCTTTAATACAATAATTCCATATAAAAGACCTCCCTAACCTAATCGCAGGAAAAGCAAGAATTCTAGGAGAACCACTGTTTTACTATGTATTTTTAAAGAAAAAAATATGACATAAAATAGCTATTACTAATGACTTGAAATATTTCAGTGTTATATTTCTCATTTCACACAACTGAAAAATGGCAAATGTTAAGTTGCATATATATGTAAAATATTCTTAGTTAATATTGAAGTATTCTTTGGTTCATATGTTTACAAAAACCCTTTCTATTTCTAAGCTAATTCTGACCCCAGTAGAACACAGTAGAGTGGCTTATCTCATATATGAGTAGGGTCTGGAATTTGTCTTTGTGTTGTGATTCTCTGTGTGTGTGTGTGTGTGTGTGTGTGTGTGTGTGTGTGTGTGTGTGTGTCCCTCCCTCCCTTTCTTACCTTCTCTCTTCTTTTCCTTCCTTCCTTCCTTCCTTCCTTCCTTCCTTCCTTCCTTCCTTCCTTCCTTCCTTCCTTCCTCCTTCCTTCCTTCCTTCCTTCCTTCCTCCTTCCTTCCTTCCTTCCTTCCTTCCTTCCTTCCTCCTTCCTTCCTTCCTTCCTTCCTTCCTTCCTTCCTTCCTTCCTTCCTCCTTCCTTCCTCCTTCCTTCCTTCCTTCCTTCCTTCCTTCCTTCCTTCCTTCCTTCCTTCCTTTCTTCCTACCTTCCTTCCTTCCTTTCTTCCTCCTCCTCCTTCTTGTCTTCTTCCTATCCTCTCTCTCTCCCCCCTTCTCTCTCTCTCATTTTCTTCCCTTCTCTTTTCCCTTCCCTTCCCTTCCTTTCCCTAACTTCCCTCCTCTTCCATTCCTTTCTTGAATTACTTGGATTTTAACTCTTAGTTTTGCACTTGCTAGGCAAGCCACATTTCTGGATCTCTGATAGTTTTAAGGCCACTGCATCTGCTCAAACTCCCAGCCATTCAGTTGGCCTCCCATAAATCTCAATCTCCAGCTATACACAACTGCAGACTTAAACAGCTTGTTTATAACTGTTTAAGAATTGCCTAATAGATTCACTATGAGTTCCTCTGAGACTTTATTATTCTTCCTCCCATTTATGTTCCTGCTTTGAACTTTTGGTATGACATTTGACAAAGTACTTTTATCTAGAGCTTTGGTTTTCCTTAACTGAAAATCTGGTTCTCTTTTTGAGCTATGTGGTTTATACCAACCAAAATAAATAACCTGTTTTGATTATATCTGCAGCCTAGAAACTCTTACTCTTGGGTATCCTCGCTAAGTTTTCCCTAGTTCTATGAGTGGAAACTAGACCATGAAGTTAATCTACGACATCATTACATAAGGCCTAGGTATTCATATGTGCCCTAGTCATAACATCTACCTTTCATTTTATACAACCCTTACAACTTTCCTGAAGGGAAGGATTTGAACTGCAGCTAATTTTTTCAAGTTCATGATACTTATCCTCATTTTGTGCTGTTCCTCAACTTTTAATCCTTGAGGATCAGATTCAAATCCTTGAAGACCCATATGCACTCATTATCAATGACCACATTATAAATACGTTGTCTGCTTTGAAGTATTACTGGTTGTAAACACAAGATAGGGTTTTCTTTGCTATTTCTCACAGTGCAGATGAACCATATCCATCCAGATAATAGTTTATCTCCTTGAAAATGATGTGATTGGATGTACAGTCATCTTTAATCATGCCCTCTGGCTGTTCCAGCCTTCTTCACCCTAGTTCTAAGCTAGCCTGTCCTTCCTTCCCCAGGGAGTCATATTGCTGAAGCCCCATGGGGTACAAGATAAACATAAAAGAATTCAATCAGTTGGCTTTCATTCAATCATCTATAAATCACTATTTGTTTAACACGTGAGCCTCATCTTTCTGAATACATCATAAACTCCTTCAGGAAAGGAACTATGCTTCATACTTACATTTTGCCAGTCTTGAGTACATAGGGACATTAACAGACTATGCTAGAAATTTTGAAAACAAAGAATCAGAATACATATGCTAGAGAGGTAATAGGACTGAGAAGATAGCAGTTTATTGGGGTCCATGGTCTCATCTTTTGATTCTCCTTCCGAAATTTCAGGTAATATCCTTACAGAAGTTTTTTTGCAAACATTGAAATACATAAAAATAATGGATGTATGGGGCTCTGAGTCAGACAAAGATTTGAATTCTAGATTCAGTACCTATCTTTGAAAGTCTCTAGTTGTGAGTGTTTAGTCAAGCTACTTACTCTCTCAACTTTAAATTCTTCATATTTACTTATGAAGATGATAGTGCCTAATTTATGTTGCTTTTATGATGACACAAACAGATGGTACAAAAATGCCTACCACAATGCCTCCATTAGGGGTAGTTTTGAAATTGTGACCATAACTACTTGCTTTGTTCACAAAATGACTGAATGGTTATTTTTCAAACAAGTAATAAAAATCAAGAAGGCTCACACTTGTAATCCTAGCTACTCAGAAAGCTGATATATGAGAACCATGGTTCAAAGTCAGCCCAGGCAGGAAAGTTCATGGGACTTTTATCTCCAATTAACCAGCAAAAAGCTAGAATTCAACTGTGGTTCAAATGACAGAGCTCTAGCCTTGAGCAAAAATGGTAAGAGACAGGGCCTGGGTCCCAAGTTCAGGCCCCCATACCAGCAAAAAAAGTGACTGCAATTCTCTTTACTTTTAATGGAATTACTGGTCAAATAAAATGAAATGGTAGGGTAGGAAGAAGCAATTCCAGTGGTCTCTTACATAGCCTGATAACAATGGTCTAAACATATATTCTTAAAAAAAAAAGGTCAATACTGGATGCTAAGTGCACTCACATAGCTAGCAAAAATGCTAACTCTGTAATGGGCTATTGGTTAGGTATGAGTACACATACAAACACACACACACACACACATACACACACACACACACACAAACACACTTCCAAGCATCACCATGTACACTTTTATATGGTATTTAAAACAGTTCTAATGATAATCATGATTGTATCAAATAGCGTTTACAGAACACTTATCATATGCTAGCTAGATTTTCAACCACAGGAAACATTCCATAGACTAAAACTCATGGAAATAATGCAAGTGCTATATAATAGATGGCACTCTGTATAAAGTGCTATAATAGGGATTTGGCATGTTTTCTCTGCAAAATATGATCCACTGTTATTTGAGGTACTTCCCTTATCTAGTGATTCAAAAAATAATGTACTAGTATTGTCTACCAGGATGGAACCCAAAACCTCGAATATAGTTTTTAATAGAAATTCAAAGTAGGAGCATTTAGAAGCAATTTCTGCAACTTAAAATACTACATATTTGGCGTTACAATCTTCAAGATGCTAGGTGTAGAGATATGTAAACAGTTGCTAAGGAAACTAGCTGCAGGATATAATAACACTTAAGAAAAAAAATGCTAACCTTCCTCAACTTTGGGTGTTTGTTGTTTGCTCTTCTCTCTAATGGTTCCCAAGGAGAAAGAAAAATAAAGAACACAATCTTATTTCTAGAAAAATCACTATTGCTCTTTTTAGATCCCCATCTTCCAAATCAAAATTTTAATTAACTCAGGATTTTAGAACTATGATTGTATAAGTGTGATAATTAAAAGATGGCTTCATATGCATCAACATTTACATTATTATCTTCTCTTTTGCTCATTTTCTCAAACTATCTGGTGTGGAATCTGTTGATGTTGTTGTACCAGTTATATAAAGTCTTAGATTAGAAGTGAACATGAGTCCACATTCCAAAGGAAAGTGAGTACATATTTCCATTAATCTGGGCTCTTAGAAGGGGATGAGATAGGAGCCAGAACACGAGAATATATAAGCAATATAATCTAGCCAGAAGCAAAGATCAGGGGGTCAAGGGTCTTGTATTCTTGTTCAAATGATGGGACACCTGACACGTCATTCAATTTCTCTAAGCTACAGTTTCTCCCTCTGCTAAAGGTAGGAGATGATGTTTATTTAACTTCTTATGTTTTGTGTGAGGATCCAATATTTTATCACCACCCTGATCTATAGTCAATTAATCATCAAATTTTGATGGTTTACCTATTTAAACTTTTGAACTTCTGTATTCCTTTCCATCTTTTTACAGCAATTTAATTCAAGTGCTGTTCTTTCATTACCTAGATTATTCAAACTGTTTTCAAACATGTTGTGGTGGATTTTTAAAGTACATTAGATTTTTATAGATTTCCCAGTCATAATATAGATTCTGTCTCAACATCTCTGAATCTTTGCTGGTTTTCTGATTTGCTTTGATAAAAGGACTGCCCCAATGCAACTTTGTATGACTTCTGAGCAAGACTTTAGGATACCTTCTAGCTTTTTCTTTTATTTAATCTCGTATTGCCTTGAAAGTAGTGCTGTTTCCTGTTGCTGCTATAGTAAATGGACATAAAATTGGTGGCTTAAAGTCTAAATCAAAGGTAAACAAAATAAACACCAGGAAGTGCTGGGTTGGGGGTAAGGGAGGGAGGTAGATGAATGAAAAGAAGAAAGAGGAACATGCAGTAAAAAAAATTCAACCTACACCCTACAAAATTAAGAAAACCAAGGGACAGGAGAAATGAAAGTGAGGGTTAAGAATGTTCAAATAATTGACATTGACCAAACAGCATTGTATTCATAAGATGCAAAATTTTGGTACATATACACGATGGAATTCTTTGCTTCCATCAGAAAGAGTGACATTGCCCCATTCGTAAGGAAATGGAAAGACTTGGAAAAAATCATATTAAGTGAAGTGAGCCAGACTCAAAGAAACATAGACTCTATGGTTTCCCTCACTGGTAATAATTAGTACACATCTAGGATAATCCTAGCAGATCATAATAGCTATGTACGTATGAACACATAAGATGATGCTAAGAAAAATGAACACCAAGTTATGGAAACAAGTGGTTTATCGTTGTTGTTAGGTTCAATATACCATGTGAAATTAAAAACTATATGCTATAAACCAACTGTATAACTCCGGGAGAGGGAACTGGGGAGGGGGGAAGAGGGGAGAAAACTGAGGGAGGAGGCAACCATTTTTATAAGAAATATACTCATTGCATTACGTATGAAACTGTAACCTCTGTGTATATTTCTTTGACAAAACAAATAAATAAATAAATAAGAAACTGATTTAGATGGATAAAAATTCATTATTGATTGGCAACTCCTTTGTACAACTGCTTAAAGATAATATATAAAAGAATTACACCAAGATACAATACAAATGTATCATATTTTTAAGAAGGTCTGAAGTATCAAATCAGTCGCACTGGATTAAGGTAAATGTGGGGGCCTCTGAGGACCCCTTCTCCTCACTTCTCCAGAGGAGATGCCCAAATGTTGGGGTCTCTAGGACCCCTTCCCCCCCTATCTCCCGGGGGAATTCCTGAACCTCGATTCTATGGAAGAAAGTCCGCCCTACCCCTCATACCGGCAGAAGGAGTAAGGTGTGTCCTTACTGGACTGCTCTAAGCTGAAGTGGGATGCAGAAATCCCTTCCTCGGCCCCCCCATAATGTGTCAGGAGCTGCAGGATAAAGATATCAGGGAGACGGCTGGATGGTTGAATGGGTCTCCACCTCCCAGAGGGCGGGCAGAATAATTTATTACAGTGACAAAGGCGGAAGGGGAAGGACTTGGGGTGACTGACTGATTGGCTGACTGGGATGCCCATCAGGTGATGTCATGAAACTTCCTCTGTGGGCGGGGATCACAATCCCCCAAGGGCCGACATGTCCTCGCCCCAGGGGCTGGGGCTTCTCTTCCTGTTAAAGGCTAAAGTGAGCTGTGGCCTCTTAAAGGCACAGCTGTCCCCAACAGGTAAAGATGTCAGCACAGTTGCTTTTCTTCTGGAAGTTCTGTGAGGAGGATGTTTTCTTACATTTTCTAGCTTCTATGAGCTCCCTGTATTCCTTGGTTCATAGCTCCTTCTAGTTTCAAATTTAGTATTGTAGTGCATTGAGTTCCTTAACCTTCTTACCTCTGTAATCACTTATTCTATGACATTGATCTTGTCTCCTGTTTATGAGGACCCTGTATAGTTTAGTACAATCTTCCCATTTTAACATCCTTAATTTTATCACATCTGCAACGCTGTTTTTTGTCATGTAAGGCAATTCATTTGTAAGGTCTGGGAATTAGGATATGAACACCTTTGGGACATTATTCTGTCTGCTTTACTATGGAGATAATCATGGGTTATCTTTTTCAAAGATGAAAAACCATTAAGAGAGAGAGGCTTCAGACAGAGCCACAAATTGTCAGCTTTATAGATGAAGCCTCTTAAGGAACTTACAGGGAAAAAAAATCCCAGCTGAGTATAGCCTAAATGAATGATCCACAGAATCTTGAGCAAATACATACACTACATTTTGGGCAGTACTGTGGCTTAAACTCAGAGCTTTGTGCTTGCTTAGGCAGCCATTCTAAGACTGAGCCATGCCTCTAACCTTTTTGTGTACTATTTTTTGATAGAGTGTTGCTTTTGCCTAGCTAGGCCCATACCTAGACCACAATCTTTCTATTTTAGGCTTTGGTGGGATGGCTGGAATAACAGATGCATATCACCATGCCTAACTTCTTCAGTTGAGATGGAATCTCACCCACTTTTGTTTACTGGCTGTTTTGGAACTATGATCCTCTTGATCCCAGTTTCCAAAGTAGCTAGGATGACAGACACATATCACCATGTCCAGTTATTTGTTGACAAGAGGTCTTGCATGTGTTCTGCATCTGGCTTCAAGAAGAAAGTTTCCTGATCTCAGTCTCCCAAGTAGTTAGATCTACTACATATTTGCAAGTTTTTATATTAACATTCTTACCATATCTCTCTGGATGCAGGGTCACTGTCAGTTCAATCCCATTCCCACTTAACTATGAGACTAAAATGCAATTCTGATGCCACTACCTTACTTAAAACTCTGCAATATGTTTAGTTAGTGTTTGGGATAAAGTCAAAGTTGCTTAGCATGGTAGTAAAGGCCATCCCTAACTTGGGCCTGGCACATTTCCTACCTGTTCTTTCATGTAGCATTCCTTTCTTTGAAATGTGCGCATCTGCACCATTTAACTGCAGGCTTCTTCTACCAAATACTGCTGTGTCATTACTTGGGTACCTATCTGTCTTCTTCCCTAAACTGAGAACTCAAAGCAATTCACTTGAGCACATAACACCGCTTCTGGGACATAGTATTATTTAAAAACTATTCAATTAACTAATGCAACCATAAAGACTTTGATTGTCAGGAAAGTTCAGAAATGTTGTTTTGCCTTTTGGGTATCTTCATCAACTTATTAAAATCCAGGTGATATTTTAAAGTAACTACCTATCAACAGTCTATCGACAAATACTCATTTCCTACGTAATCATGGACCCATTATTTAAAAAATTTTGTTGCCTAATTTGCCACTTATAAAATAGAGACATAATTAGTACTTACATCAGAGCTGTGGTGGGAAATGCATGAATTAATGCATACAAAGTGTTTTGAAGCATATTGGCATTTACTGCCATGAAAATACTAAGAACGATTATGAGTGTGATTATGATGGTGGCGACTGAAACCTCATAGTAGAGGTCTGTGTCATTGCATTACTACTGCAGACCATATCTATTTGTACTTTTCTGACTTTTCAGTTAAAACATTTACACCATATACATACTTCGTATAATGTAAAATCTTTAGCACATGTTTATTTTTTAGTCAGGGTTTTGTCTTTTTCTGAGTTAACATTATAATTTTAATTCAGGCATGACTTTTCTTGTTTAAGAACTGGACCTTTTAAAGTGACAGATGAAATCATGTTGATGATATGTGTGTAGTATTAATTTGGCTCTCTATCATTTTGTTTTGGGTTTCTATCTCTAAGAAATTACCATTGGAATATTTGATTTTAGAGTCTGATTCTTTAGTGCTCTCTGTAAGTGGATTAACGGTCTATAGAGATCTACCTCTGCTGAGGTGTTAGCCTTTTCCTTGACTATTCAGTTTTATTATCTGATCAGTTGTGATCTTTTTAAATAAACAGATGAATGCTTATATATACAAACATTGATCTTATTAGGTGAGAAACAACAGAAAATTTCCTTTAGTAGTCTTTTACAATTTTGTATTTGTTTTGAGATCAAGACAATTGAGTACTAAAGAAAGGAAAGAAGCTATCTCTTATATAGACCGATAAATTATGTGCACTTGTGCCTACTGGAATTTTAGAACTGGACCAAGCTTTCACTTTGACTGCATGCCTACATGTCTACACTTTATCAAATACCTTATTTATTCCTTGTGTAATGAAATGCTTAGAACTGAACTTTGTCCCACCAAATTCACTTGTTAAAGTCCTTATTTCTGATAGGACTTCAACTTGAGACAATGTTTTCAGGATGTAACTAAGATTAAATGAGGCCATAAACTGGTAAGATTGTAACCCATGTGAGGCCACAAGAAAAATATCACCTCCTACATACAGGCCAACCAGAAAAGCCTTGAAATAAAACCAGCTTGTGGGCACTTTGAGCTTGCTTGGAGTTCTAAAACCCCAGAACTGCGAGCAATACATTGCTGTTGTTTAAGACAGTCACTTTATAGTATATTGTTATGATAACCTCTGTAGAATAGGACTCTAGGTAATATTATTGTATACTTGAGTAGTACTCATAAATTGGAATACAAAAACCTCTTAAACCAAGAAAACAATCTGTAGACATAAATTGAGTGCTTCTGTAAATAGAATATTCCTAAAATTCTCAGAAAATAAGTCAAAATTTAAATATTTCCAGATGTGTAAGATATAAAATAATCTTACAGAAATTCAGAAATATATCAAGAATTCAAGTTCACATAAATTAGGAAATCCTTTGACAAATGAGACTAGTTTAATATTTTGGGGATTAATAATATTTTGGAGTTAATGTGTGAGATTTCTTCCTCCTAAGCAGAGCATGAACTATTAAGTAAGTTAATTTTAAATTTATACAAGCTTACTGGTAAAATGAGCTTTAGTGGTTAAAATTATATTTCACAGAAAGTGTTGTGTAGGTAAGATGGCTCAGTTTTTGCATTATGTGTGTACAGAAAGCTCCAAGTCTCAGGGGCCAAAGTAGAGTTCTTTTGTTTTGGCAGTAGTGACCTTGTATAAAATCAAACATATATGGAGTCTAGAAAGCATTGTATGTTTTGTGTGTATACTGCAAAGAAAATTCAGGGATCTGAGTCTGGAAGAACTATGAGCCAACATGAAACATTCATTACTGGACTGCAGGATCATTTCAAAAATCAACCCTATAGCAACAGAACCAACAGGAACAAACAATTCTGCTGTGTCTTTTCCTCACACCCCATCTGACTTTGGAAAGACTGTCTTTCTTTTGGACTTAAAGAACCCTAAGAGTTCTTGGGAAATTCAAGAAAGTTGTTATCTAAAAAAATCTCAGAGGTGCTGGGTGCCAGTGGCTCATGCCTGTGATCCTATTTACTCAGGAGGCTGAGATCTGAAGATCGAAATTCAAAGTCAGCCTGGGCAGGAAAGTCCATGAGACTCTTTTTTTTTTCTCAAATTTTTATTATCAAACTGATGTACAGAGAAGTTACAGTTTCATACGTTAGGCATTGGATACATTTCTTGTACTGTTTGTTACCTTGTCCCTCATGCCCATGAGACTCTTATCTCCAATTAACCAGCAGACAACTGGATGTGGTGCTATGGCTCAAGTAGTAGAGGGCTAGCCTTGAGTTGAATAGATCAGTAGTTGGAAGGGATTCATCAAAGCCCTTGTTGCCCATAAAATGTTTCTGATTATCAGGAAATCTGTCTTAGGTGCTTTGCCTGATATTAGGGGGCAGCGGTCTATTGTTCTTGATCACAATTTTAGCAAATAAAATGTTTAACTTGATTAAAACATTGTTTACTTAATCTAAATTCACCCTCATCAATGGAAATGGACTTAATATGGCGATTCATGTAACTTATCTAAGAAGTTCTGGTAAGATACCAATGTCTAACTTGTATTCCTGATTTATTGAGCCTTCATATTCATACAGTTGTGGTACATTCTTATGTTATGCTTAAAATACTGTACATTACATTGGGCTTGTATATCTCAAGATCGTTTTCTTTATAAAACATGTAATGTTTGTTAGGTTCTTTGAAAATAAGATCAATCACTCGGCTTACAATTATTTTGTCTAAAACTTTTTGGACCATATTTTAGTATCTTGTTTTATATGTTAAAGAAACAACCACTTTCCTTGTTAGTTGTATCATTCTAGTCATGAGTGCCCCTTTGACCTTTAAATTTGAAAGTTATCAGTAATAAATTAGTCACATTAAAATGATTTTTGACTGATGCTTCACTAACACCTTTTGTAATCAGCTACCAGACTGGGTATTTCATGTTCAACAAAGAAAATACTTCTTAGGGACCCATGGAAAATGATTATGTCATGTATTTTGGGGCCCAGGCTTCTGAAACACAAGAACCTGTGGAACCAAGGATATTACATGATATGATATGTTACGATATGATATGAGATGTATGTTTTTAAAGGATGTTGTTAATGCTTTAATGTTTAAAAATAAGTCTGTTCTCTTTCATAAGCTATTGGGATTTAGAACATGATATTAAAAATATGGATCTTCATAGGTTGGGTACTTTGAACTGAAAGAAACTGTTCATAATGGAAATGTCTCAAACACCATTTTTTTCCCTGATCATCATTGAAACTTTTGTTTCCTGTTCCTCTTTATCCTTTGAAGCTTGCAATGGAGGTTAAATTATTCTTCCCTCATGTGGGTCACAGAAACGTGGGCTCCTATCCCAAAAAGCCAGTCATAAAACAGAGAAAGGTCACTCTTTTTCCCCTTAAAGCCCTCATTCCAGAAGGGTCCTGCATCATACTCCTACCAGGGGAGAAATTTCTACCGAGAGAGGCTAAGAATATGAACAAAGCTAGTATCGTATGCTTGTAATCCTCCCTACTCAGGAGAAGGAAATTTGGGGATTATGGTTTGAAGTCAGCCCAGGAAGGAAAGTCTGCATGACTTATATGGCCAATTTAACCAACAAAAAGACAGAAGTGGAGGTTTGTATCAAGTGGCAGTGCCAACCTTGAGTGAAAAACTGAAGCAGAACATCCTGGCCCAGAGTTCAAGCTGCAGTACCAGTAGAGAGAAGAGAGAAGAAAAAAAGAAAGAAAGAAAAAAGAAAGAAAGAAAGAGAAAAAGAAAGAAAGGAAGGAAGGAACGAAGGAAGGAATGAAGGAAGGAAGGGATGGAGGAATGGATGGAGGGAGGGAGAGATGAGTGAAGGAAGGAAGGAAGGAAAGAAGGAAGGAACGAAGGAAAGGAGGAAGGAAGGAAGGGAACCTATGCCAGTCAATTAGATTATACTTCTTTTTGTCCAGTCTTATTTCTATCCTACTGTCCATACTTCATCAAATCTAAGAATAAAAGGGTAACATTGCTAAGTGGCAACTCCTTTTTACAACTACTTAAAGATAATTTTGAAAACTAAAAAATGAAGCTTTACCCTAGGTCTTCGAGGTTTCACTTCTTAAAGCTCCTGTGTCATATAAAATTATAATCAAATGAATTTGGTATTTGCTTTAGTTTCTTTTGCTTATAAGTGTTGGATGTGGCTGTTATGGTAGGTGAGGGAACTTATATTTTTCTGCCCCCATATTACCGAAATGCATAGACTCTACTTTTGTAAATTAAGAATAACTGGTTTTTTGTTTTTTGTTTTTTTGGTTTTTTTTTTTGCCAGTCCTGGGGCTTGGGCTCAGGGCCTGAGCACTGTCCCTGGCTTATTTTTGCTCTAGGCAAGCACTCTGCCACTTGAGCCACAGTGCCACTTCTGGCTGTTTTCTGTATATGTGGTGCTGGGGAATTGAAACCAGGGCTTCATGTATAGGAGGCAAGCACTCTTGCCACTAGGCCATATCCCCAGCCCCTTAAAAATAACTGTTTTAATAATTTTTTCCTCAATTCCTCAGAATTCTGAAATTTTTATTGAATAATCTTATTTTTCCCATAATGTATTTAACTTAATAAGTTCACTGAGAATTCTTTCTCTTTTATCAGGACATGATTAGAAACATTGCTTAGATGACTGTCTTGTATTAAATTACGCACATCAATTTACATGTGACAAGATGTTTGTAGGAGTCTAAAACTGACTTCATGAAGCATTGATTGCAAAGTTGGAAAATGTACGATATCTGGCTTCTTTAGATGAGTAAGGAAGCTCATTTCATGGAAGATCAGAAACTTTAGCATAGCCTGAGAATCTCAAAATGAAAGAAACATTTCCAAATTTAGATAAGTACTATAGGAAAATTCTTTTTTCTTAGCCTCAGTGCCAGGAGAAATCATAGGCCTTCTAAAAAGTCTTCCTAAGACAATTCTATCAAGACAAATTTAAGAAGACCTATCTAAAAATTTAACATACTTAATGCACTAAGTAAATAAGTCAAATCTAACAAGAACAATCTAATTTTGAGATAAAGATAATTATTCTTTAAGAGTGATCTTAATTTATAAAATAGGGAAATGTTAGTTAAATGTTTATGATCCAGTGGAAAAGTATATATTATATGTAACATACCATTCAGGTCAGTCTGATTCTAGTCCTGTTCATTGCGTCAATGATTTTGTAAATCCTTATAAGTTATGGTTAATGCATAGAAATATTCTGTCTGAAAGTGGTTTGAGTTTCCCACCTATCCCTAGAAAAACCACTTCTGTCTCTGTGATGGTCTGTGTAGGTTTGGAAACCTACAGTGGGGATGTTTTCAGAAGAGATTAGATACAAATCTAGGTGGACATAGTGAGGGTAGACTAGCCCTCAATGTGGGTGGTCTAAATGGAGGGGTCTGAATAGAACAAACACACAAGACAAATTGGTCTCTCTCTATGAAATCAGGAAAAACTCATGTGCTTCTTCAGCACCAGAAGTCCAAGCTCTTCAGCCTTTGGATTCCAGGACTTACACCAGTATTCCCCTGGGTTCTCAGGTCTTCAGCTTCCAAGTAAGGATTTACACCATCAGCTTCCCTAGTTCAGAGGCTTTCAGACTTGGAATGGAGCATGCTTCTAGTGTTCCAGAGTCTCTAGTTCGCAGATTACGTGTTCTGGGACTTTTCAGCTGCCATAATGGTATAAGCCTATTCCTAATTCCTATAATAAATCCTTTGCCATATCAATATGTATGTATGCATGTATGCATGTATGTATGTAAGTATGTATGTATGTATGTATGTATGTATCTATCTATCTATCTATCTATTTATTTATATATCTATCTCTATCTATCCATCCTATTCTTTCCACACAATCTCAACTAATATATTCTCTATTTGCAACTCATTTTAATATTCCTTTACTCCATAAATTTTTGTTCTTTTGATTTTAATTTTGATTCTGTTATGTAAGCCTAGTTCTCTCATATGATATAGACAAATTATTAATTAATTTAGACCCACATAAAAGTCATAATTTTTTCTCTTGAATGAATTCAGGAAATGACAGCACTAAATACAATGCTTTATTAGCCTCATGATTTTGAACTCAGAACATTTGGCAGAAGCCTTTCTAAGTGTCCTTTAGTGGCTAAGGAGGGGCACTCCAAACTGAATGCAGTTATTATGATGAATGACTACGTGTGTGTGTGTGTGTGTGTGTGTGTGTGTGTGTGTGTGTTGGTACTGGTACTGGGGTTCAACTCAGGGCCACTCTCCCTTGCCTTTTTGGCTCCTCTGGTGCTCTACCACTTGAGCCATACTTCCACTTCCAAATTTTGCTAGTTAATTGGAGAGTTTCTAGGACTTTTCCTCCCAGGATAACTTCAAATTGTGATCCTCTAATCTCAGCCTTCTGAGTAAGTAGAATTACAGGCATGAGCCACCAGCATCTGGCTAAAAGGGATTCCTTTTATGAAAAAAATACCCCTTTTTTGTTTATTTACAGTATTCTAACTTAATTTGTAGCATTCCCAAAGAACTTAGAAAGGTAGAGGGAAGACATTTCTCACTTCTCCACATTTGGAAAATTTATCTCTTAATACTACATTGCATTGTTACTTGTTTTCCTGATTCAAATCATAGAGTTCATTGTGCTCTATAAATGAACTTTATGATTTAACAAAAAAGGTTCACCAAAAGAAGTGTTCAATCTATCATGACATATCATCTATATGATCTTAATTAGAGCACCAAGTGTAATTTTAGTGTTACAGTCTATTGTCATCCATCTTTCAACATGCTTTTAAATTTTAATTTTTATTGTAAAGGTGATGTACAGAGGGGGTTGCAGTTATATAAATCTGATAATGAGTCTTCTAAAAATATTCTCCTTCGATCTCACTGTGTGAATGTGTAGAGTCCTGTTTCTCATGTCCAAGTGTAATTTTTGTCTTTTACTATCCATTGTGTTAACTTGTGGATTTATAGGCACATTGTAATCATATTCTAATATGTTTTATATAGTACACAATTACTACATAGAAGCACTATAGCATAATTAAGAAATTCCTTTGGTTATCATGTGCTATTGAAAAGAGAGGGAATTTTGTGGAAGCTATCCTTGATGTATTTGGGGAATGTACTTCAAATACAAACATCCTTTCTTTTTAGTTATCTTCTGGTTCCTCTTTTCTTTGTGATACATGCTTTTTTATGTTTCTATTTATTACAGAAAAATTTTGAAATTATTCTTTACTTATATGCCTGATAACTCAGTCTTCATTACAATGTAGTTGCCAAATTAAAACTTAGGAGAATGATTCTTTGATAAGAATTGGATATATGAGTAATTTCCAGTGTTAGAGGCTCTTGATCTTAACTTTTGCCATTGTGGTTATTGCTGTATTGATTTCTAGTATTAAACTATTTGGAAGACAAGAGTAGACAGGAAAGCAATGGGCAATTCATTATATAATCTAAAGAGCAACTGCCTATTTTAGGCCTTTCTATAAAATTCAGAGTTACTGTTTCTTCTCTTAAGTTTATTGTACTATTATCCACATGTTGTATCAGTACAAAGTGTTACAGATTAAAATTGGTTTGGGTCATTAGTTAAAGGATCATGGATTTATATATTTTTTTTCTTTTTTTTTTTTTTTGCCAGTCCTGGGCCTTGGACTCAGGGCCTAAGCACTGTTCCTGGCTTCTTCCCGCTCAAGGCTAGCACTCTGCCACTTGAGCCACAGCGCCGCTTCTGGCCGTTTTCTGTATATGTGGTGCTGGGGAATCGAACCTATGGCCTCGGGTATCCGAGGCAGGCACTCTTGCCACTAGGCTATATCCCCAGCCCCGGATTTATATTTTTGATATTAGATGAGGACTCAAAACCTCAATGGGTGACAGAAAATCCCTATTTGCACTTTGTTAGAAAAGTTTTTTTAAAAAAGAAAGCACAGTTTTCTTTATTTTCAACATGCCATGTGAAATCATGCCTTTTTCTTTTGTTTTTATTTCCCATGGTTTTACCCCTGATCACTGTAACTGAATTTAGTAACCCAGGAATTGTGTATACCTTTATAGGAACTAGGGAAGGGAAGGGGAAGATTAAAATGGAGAGACAAAGGGTAAAAGGCTAACCAATGCAACAACAATACATACAAGACAATATGCTGTAAAGCAACTGTACAATCCTGGGGAGGGTGGGGATGGGATTGGGGAGGGGGGAAGGGTGCAGAAAAATGAGGGAGGAAGTAACAGGTTTGATAAGAAATGTACTCACTGCCTTAGGTATGAAACTATAGCCCCTCTGTACATCACTTTGACAACAAATAAAAAAATGTCCCCTGCAGTAGCTTCAATTTTGCTTATAGGCTATGGTAAGTGGTAGAGTTTGACTTTGCTGTATTATGCAAGGAAATATAATTTTTTAATTCCCTTTTAATTTTGGGCAGAGTATACATAGGTCCATAGTTTACCTGAGCAGACCCTTTTTCCACAAGGGACACTTGGCAATACCCTGAATCATTTTGGGTTTCCACAAGTGGTATGATATGTTATTGGTATTTAGTTGGTAAAGCTCAGGAGGTGCTAGTAAAGAGCTCAATACAGTCCCTACTTGCAGTCACAAATCTCTCAGGTACTAAGTTTCACTTGTGCTGTGACTGACAAAACATAGCCTATGGGCTGACAATGCTATCTATCTGCTATTAAAGTACTTTATTTAAATAAGGATTGTAAAAACATCCTGTGACTTTCACAGAATTTATGATTTCTGCAATCTTACAAAAATAGTTCTCTTGTTCTCTAGAGCCTGGTATTAAGAAATTAGAACAAATTACAGTTTAAATTATTTAAAAATGGGAAAGGTAGTTCAGACTTACGCTTGGTGAATAAACACATCTGGAAGAGTTTTTATAGTATAAATCTTGATTGCCACCCCTCCCCACATAAAAGGCCTATGTGTTAAAAGCTTCTTTCCTAGCTTGATAATATTTAGGTGTGCTGGGAGCTTTAACAAGTAGGACTCAGAAGGAGGTTTTTAAGTTATTGGAGACATGTCTTTGAAGGGGATTATGAGACCCTAATATCTCCTTTTTTTGCTTTCTGGTTTTACTCCACCATGACATGCCATACCCTTGCCATATATCAGAAGCTGAAAAGCGATAGGTCCAACTCATCAAGAACTGGAGTACTCAAAACTGTAAGCCAAAGTAAACTTTCTGTAATTGTAAGTTGATTATCTCAGTTATCTGTTACAGTGCTAGAAAGCTTACTCACACAAAACTTTACTTATCCTGTGGGACCAAATATTTACTTTTCGTGCAAAGCGATAATTTACCCAAGGACTGTTAATACTGGCGACAGTTTCTTTAATCTGGCAGGGTACATTGAAAATTTTCCCTAATCTAAATTATCAGCTTTAAAAGCCTTCTAGAAGCATCTGAAAACAAGAAGAGAAAAATAATACTAAATTATGTATATTATTCAATTATACCATAAAGTGTCTCTTAAATTTAACCCATGTTAATAAAAGCTATAGTAATCGAAAAAGTAACCCCAAGACACATTAGAATTTTTTTGAAAATAGGAGGCTTGTCTCACCTAACACACAGCAACAAATAATAAAATTATGGCATGGCTCACTTAAATACTTTTAAGAAAAGAATTTGCTGTGCTATATGGTTATTTACTAAATAAATATGTAGTCACTAAGGCATTAAGATTTAGTATCTTGCTGTTTCTCTGATATAATAGCACCAGTGAAAAGATGTGAAAAAATACCACCCAATTTTATTCCAGTTTTGACAAAGAACCATGTAGTTATATATTCAGTGGTTGCTATGTAATTACTGAGAATACCATTCATCTAACATTTCCTTTGCTTTGAGCAGAGTAGCCACTGCAGTGTGGTACCAAGCCTAGCCTGGTGCTAAACCAAATCTCTGGAGACTTAAATCAGATCCCTTCAGGGTATACATATTCGAGTGGCAGAGATTCCCTTTTGCTAAGGGGGATCAGCAAGTACATTTCTGTAGTTGACTCCCATTATACTAATCCTGGAGAAGTCTTTAAATGGTTCTAATGAGTCTAATGCTATCACAGACAAGACAAATATTTTATGATCTTTGCCTAATGTATTCTGACTACCCAGGGAGAATCCAAATGGTGCTCCTGCTTTCCAACTAAGCAATAAAAGACTAATTGTACTTGGGAGAATATATAAAACCACCACTATCTTTCTTATATGAAACTGTCATTTGATAGGGTGAATTTAAATAAATGATATGTAACAGCACACGGTTTATGATGTTTCAGTGATTTTAAAAGAACTTGTCTTTTACCTATGAGAGAAGTGCTGAAGAGGATATAATTTAAAAATTGTTTTAAAAACTTTTTGCTTCTGGAAATATGGAGTAAATACACTTTTCTCTATTTCTCCTATTAAATGTAAGTAAGTTCTGTGATGTTTCATATAAAATAAAATGTGAGCAGATTATGAAAAATGAAGCAGACAGGCTAGGAAATTCAGGAACAAATAAATTACATAATAATAAGTGTTCTGGAATTTTCTTTTCTGTGCTGGTCCTGTGGCTTGAACTCAGGGCCTGGGTTCTGTCCCTGAGCTTTTGTGTTCAAGGATAACACTACCACTTGAGCCACAGTTCCATTTCTGGCTTTTCTTGATGATGGTAGATAAGAATCTCATGAACATTCCTGCCCAGGCTGGTTTCAAACTGTGATCCTCAGATTTCAGCCTCCTCAGTAGCTAGGATTACAGGTGTGAGCCACACTGGGCAGGAAAGTCCGTGGTACTCTTATCTCCAAATAACCACCAAAAATCAAGAAATGGAGCTATGTTTCAAGTGACAGATGAAAAAAGTGTTTGATGAATAAAGCTCAGGGACAGGGCCCAGGCCCTGAATTTAATTCTCAGGATGGGAAAAACAAAAACAAAACAAATTAATAGTCAAGTACCAAGTGACTCAGCACTGACTATATATATATATATATATATATATATATATATATATATATATATGTACATATATATATATACACAAAAAAACCTCATGCATACAAGAAAAGACTAGTACACTTTTATTTGGCTTAAACCTGTGACATCGTTAATGACCCATAACTAGTAATGGCTAAGAAGATTTGGCACATGTTCATCATGGATTATTATTCAATAACAAAAGAATTAAACTATTAGTTATCATACAACCTAGAGTTTCGTCCAAGGGAGCAGTCTGAACAAAGTAGCTACTCCTCCAAATTATATAATTCAATTTGTGTAACATTCCTGAATTGACATAATTACAGAAATATTTATGTGTTTATCCGGGTGTTGGTGGCTCACACCAGTGAATCTAGCTACTCAGGAGGTTGAGATCTGAGGATCTTGGTTCAAAGCCAGTTTGGGCAGGAAAGTCCATGAAATTTATATTTCCAATTAACTAGCAAAAAGCTGGAATTACAAGTGTGGCTCAAATGATATGGCTATAGCCTTTAGTGTAAACAGCCAAAAAAAAAAAAGAGTGAGAGACCTCAAGTTCAAGCTCTAGCAACAACATACACATATAGAAAAGATAAGAAAAATGAAAACAAAAAAATGGTTAAGTGGTTTCCAGGAGTCAGATATACTAGAAATACTGAATTAGTATGAAAGGACAACATAAAGGATGTTTATCAGAATAGACCTGTTCTGTGTCATGATACTGTATCCATGTCAGTATCCTGCTACAGTTCTAGAAGAATTTATTTCTATGAGAAACTGGGTAATGATTGTATTATTTCTTATACATTCATGTGAGTGCAGTTATGTCAAAATATGCAAAAATTGTCTGGTTGAAAAAGAAATAAAGATTAGGAGAGTAAAGTACTTCATTTTATTTTTCAAGAAATGAAATATCCTCAGACATCTACCTGGTCTTGCAGAATTTGGGGTGAGAAAAAGCAAAGCAAGTTTTTCCATACATGGCTGAGTAAAATGTATGTCCCTTTCCTGTCCTTTTGGGTTAGTCAATTCATGTTCAGGAAGCTAGTAAAGCCAGGACCAATGGAATCCAGCAAGAAGACTTATTAAAAAATTACCAGTGTGAGACATCTCTTTTGGGTTTGTTTTTACAAGGTAGAGAACCTGTTCCCTTTCACACCTAAGTGATTTTGTAATCTGTCTTTGGAATCTGTCTGAACAACAAAAGTAATTTTATCTTTATTTAAACATTAATATAAAAATCATTTCAAAAATCACAATTAACAAACTGTGAGCTACAGCCTGTTGTGAAAATAATATTAATTTTAAAACTATTTGAAATGAATTTTTATTATTTTTTATTGTCAAAGTGAAGTACGGAGGGGTTACTGTTTCATATGTAAGGCAGTGAGTATGATTTTTATCCAACTTGTTACCTCCTCCCTCATTTCCCCCCTCCCCCTCTCTTTTCCAAACCCCCATGAGTTGCACAATTGGATTACACCATATAATTTTGTAAGTATTGCTGTTGCATTGGTTTGTCTTTTTATCCTTTGTCTCTCCATTTTGGTATTCCCTTTCCCTTCCTTAGTTCCAGTACATGTACATACAATATCCAGGGTATGAAAATCAGTTACAGTGATATCAGGGGTAAACTCATGGGAAGGGAATACGAAAAAAAAACCAAACCAGATAGGCACAGTTTCACATGGCAAGTTGAAAATAACTACAATAGTGATATGCCATTTGTTTCCATAAAAATGAGAATGGCCAATAGGCACATGAAGAAGTTCTCTACATCTCTGGCCATAAAAGAAATGCTAATCAAAATTACACTGAGATTCAATCTCACCCCAGTTTCCAGTTCCCAAAAGAGAATCCTACCACATTATTGGTGGGGGTGTAAACTGGTTCAACCACTTTGGAAAGTGGTATGGAGGTTCCTCAAAAGGCTAACCATAGAGCTCAGCTAGGACTAGCCGCCCCACTTTTGGGCATCTACCCAAATAATTACAAGCAAGACCACACTAAAGCCATCAGCATAACTATGTTCATCGCAGCACAATTTTTCATTGCTAAATTATGGAACCAACCCAGATGCCCCTCAGTAGATGACTGCATCAAGAAAATGTGGTACATATACAATGGAATTTTATGCCTCTATTCGAAAGAATGACATTGCCCCATTGGTAAGGAAATGGAAGGACTTGGAAAAAATACTAAGTGAAGTGAGCCAGACCCAGAGAAACATGGACTCTATGATTTCCCTCATAGGGAATAATTAGTACACGTTTAGGATAGTCCTAGCAGAAGATCACAATAGCTCAATAGCTATGCCCATGTGAACACATAAGATGATGCTAAGCAAAATGATTTTTTTAAATCTAGCTATCTTTTGAGTGATTTTTAGGCAGAATTTCAATGGGTTTCAGATTCACCCGTGTATCTAGTGCTGCCCTTTAGCTTTCAATCCTCCTACCTCTATTTCTCAAGTGTTGGGATTACAGGCATGAGCCACTAAACTCAACCTAAATATTTTTGTTGCTGTTGCTACTATTTAGTTTTAAAGTTGCGTCAAGTTAGAAACCGTTTTTATATTTTGTATTCCCTCTCAAAGAAGCAAAACAACACTTTGAGAAAACTGTAGAGGAGATTAAAATAAGTCCAGTTCAATAAATATATTCCCAGCTAGTGAATCAATATTTTATTTTAGCCACTCACTACATAATTTAAAATGCAATTTAATCTCCTCTAATGTGTCAAAATAAAGCAAAAGAAACTTTTATTTGTCCTTTTCATGAAAACAAGTAATTTTAAACAGTATTATGGTGGATATAGTTTGTTAAAAGATCAAGTATTTTAGAAGTGCATTGATAAATACCTAACAGGTTTTCTTAGTTTATCTTCATTTTCCCAAATGATAGGGGAGGAAAATCAGTTCAGCATGCTGCTTTGTTAAGTCACCTTAACTTTTATACACACACACACACACACACACACACACACACACACACACACATTCATAAAATTTTCTGTCGTTTTATGTGAAACTTAATTCCTCATATTTTGACTCAGGATGAGACAAAGTATGAAAATCCATACTAGATGACTTGAACTATCTATCTATAGATAAGAATCAAATAGGAAAAGAGCTTTAGCTGATTTTGAGAATGTTTTTCTAATGGGTTAACCTTTGGGTGTCTGAATAACAGGTTATTATATAACAGATTACCTTTAAACTTAGGGGCTTCAAAAAACAAACAGTATTTCACTTTCTGTTGGTCATGAATTTGAATGTCTTTGATGGATGGTTCTGGCTAAGCATTTTCCAGAAGGCTGACTTTAGGAAGTTCACTGCACGGGGCTGGGAATATGGCCTAGTGGCATGAGTGCTTGCCTCGTATACATGAAGCCCTGGGTTCGATTCCCCAGCACCACATATATAGAAAATGGCCAGAAGTGGCACTGTGGCTCAAGTGGCAGAGTGCTAGCCTTGAGCAAAAAGAAGCCAAGAACAGTGCTCAGGCCCTGAGTCCAAGGCCCAGGACTGGCAAAAAAAAAAGTTCACTGCAGTCATCTGAATTCATGTCTAAGGCTTCTGGATCCACTTAAAGACGGTTGTGTTACATCACTCTTAGCAGGAGACCCAAGGTCCTCACCATGGTAGAGCAAATTAAATATCCTCATGACATTGCAGCAAACTTTCCTAACAGTAAGAAATCTTAAGAAAGAGTAAGGAGGAAGCAATAGTGTCTTTAAGAAATAGTCTCCACTGTGATAAACCACTAAATGTGCTTTGTTCTGTTTGTTAGATATGTCATTAACACAAGCATCCACTCCAAGGGAGGGGAATTAGTTTCTGCCTCCTGAAGAGAGGAATTTCAAATAATTTGTAGATCTTTCTCTAAAGCAACACCGTGGCCAATTCCAATTTATTTGAAGTATCTTTCCTTGTACTCAGTTGATAAAATTTATAATTCACATATAAAATAGGATATCAGCTACATAAATCATGAAGTTTTATAACTGAATATTTTGAGCATTCAACCTAAGGCATAGAATCACCTTGTAAAGGGGTATCAGAGGCTTTCCCAATAGTACCCTCACTCAACAGTATGTGAATCAATACAGAAGAGCTTTTGATGTAAATGGAGAAAAAGAGCAGAGAGGGAAAGGAACTTTCTGTCACTGGCTTTGGTGGAGGAAAAATAATATTGCAGGAAGATCAGGGAGGCAAAGGAATGAAATGAAAAAAATAGTGACGATTTTGATAGATATTGGGAGTTTCTGTAAGTGATAACAAAAGAAGTATGCTTTCGGGTACACAGTATAGTTAGACAACTAACAATTCAGTAATCTTTTTGCTGTTTTAATGGAATTTAACACTCTTGCCACATTCTGCTTTATAATAATGAAGGAAACACATAATAAAGATAAAATTCAAAAATGCATTTATATTTTAGCTATGACAAATTGTGCTGCGATGAACATTGTTGTGCTGGTGGCTTTAGTGTGTTCTTGTTTGTGGTCTTTTGAGTAGATGCCCAAAAGTGGGGTTGCTGGGTCATAGGGGAGTTCTATGTTTAGCTTTCTGAGGAATCTTCATACTGCTTGCCAGAGTGGCTGAACCAGTTTACATTCCCACCAACAATGAAGTAGGGTTCCCTTTTGGCCACATCCCCTCCAACAGTTGTTCTTGTAGTGTTCTAGTCCTTTATCAGGACATTCTTACTGGGGTGAGGTGGAATCTCAATGTTGTTTTGATTTGCATTTCTTTTATGGCCAGTGATGTAGAGCACTTTTTCATATGTCCCTTGGCCATTCTCATTTCCTCATCAGAGAAGTCTCTTTTTAAGTCTTTAGCCCACTTGTTGAGGGGGCTGTTGGTTCCTTACGGTTTTGTTTTGGAGGAATGTAATTTTTTTAGTTCTGCATATATTTTAGATATGAGGCTTTTGTCCAGTGAATGGCCAGTAAAGATATTTTCCCAATCTGTAGGCTTTCTGTTTATCTTGTGAGCTATGTCCTTTGCCCTGCAGAAGCTCTGCAGTTTGATGCAGTCCCATTTGTCCATCCTTTCTTTAATTTGTAGCATTTCTGGGTCTTTGTTAAGGAAGATCTGTCCTGTACCAAGGAACCCAAGTGTTTCTTCTACTCATTCTTGTAGTGTTTTCAGGGTATCTGTTTAAAATTCAATGTCTTTGATCCATTTGGAATTGATTTTGGTGCTGGGTGATATGAAAGGATCTAGTTTTGGTTTGTTGCAGGTGTTGAACCAGTTTTCCCAGCACCATTTGTTATAGAGGCTATCTTTTTTCCATTCTATTTTTTAAGCGCCTTTTTCAAAGATTAAGTAGGCATAGTTCTGTGGGTTCATTTCTGGGTTTTCAATTCTCTTCCATTGGTCTTCAGGCCTGTTCTGGTGCCAATACCAAGCTGTTTTTATTACTGTAGCTTTATAATACAGCTTGAAGTTTGGTATTGTAATTCCTCCAGTACTGTTCTTTGATGCCCCTCAGTAAACGAATGGATCAGGAAAATGTGGTACATATACACAATGGAATTTTATGCCTATATCAGAAAAAATGACATCGCTCCATTCATAAGGAAATGGAAGGACTTGAAAAAAATTATACTAAGTGAAGTGAGCCAGATCCAAAAAAACATGGACCCTATGGTCTCCATCATAGGGAATAATAAGCACAGGTTTAGGCTAGTCACAGCAGAGGATCACAAGAACCTAATAGCTATGCCCTTATGAATGTGTAAGATAATGCTAAGTGAAATGAACTCCATGTTATGGAAACGACTGTTATATCCCTGTTTTAATTACTTTCAACATGCCATGTGAAACCGTAGCTTCTATTGTTGATGATCGTCTTGTATCCCCTTCCTGTGGTTGTACCCGCACTATCACTCTATCTTACCTGAGTACATTGGAAACCGTGTATACTTTTATTAGAACTAGGAAAGTGAAAGAGAATATCAAAATCGAGAGACAAAGGATAAAATGACAAACAACTACAAAAGCAATACTTGCAAAACCATTTGGTGTAAACCCACTGAACAACTCATGGGTGGAGAGGGGAATTAGGGAGGAGGTAACAAACAGTACAAGAAATGTACCCAAGGCCTAACATATGAAACTATAACCTCTCTGTACATCACTTTGACAATAAATAAGAAAAAATACATTTATATTTATGGTTTACATTTCAATTTATTTTAGGAAGGACCCTTTGCAAAAACTCCAGTTTTCACTAGCAAGAAAAGAACAAAGACTATCTTTCTTACTCTTTTGAAAGTGGCAAGCTCTTCTTTGAATCATCTGTTAAAACTTATACACTTGATATTAGGTGATTTTGTTATTTAGGGCTCTACTAACAGTATTGAATCACTCTGTAAAATTAAATAAGTTCTGAGATCCTTTCATCAACTAGAGCACAATGGAAAGAAGGCTGACTTTTTTTGTATGTGCAACATGATGTATTTTTATTTGAAAATACAAATGCATTTTGTAGACTACAGTGTCTTGAATATCAAAAATATATTCCACATGACAGAATTATTTTTAACTGGTTCATTATGTTTGTCAATAATGAACCATGTCACACTTTGCTAGTGCTACCAACTCTAGCATTTCAGAGTAGTAACATTTCATCAGCAGATTAGTCACACTTGAGAAGCTGGACTCATGCTGATATAAATAACAAATAACTAGAATGTATTTTCCCCCTAACATTTCAAGTCTATATAGCTTTCTGTGGAAAAAAGGTGTTTTATGTACTATTATGCAGTATAATAGTTAAAATAGGCTACTAGTATTATACTTGAATGTCTATGTGGCCAACAAAATTATAATTACCTTTTTATTAAAATTATAATATTCTCATTAACAGAAGTGTGAGCAATTTAAGTATATTTTAAAATGTTTATTTTCTTATTTGATGCCTCCAAACATAACAGATCTCCGGTGTACAAGAAATGACCATGACCATGTTGACAATATTGTTTCATATCCTTTTATAAATATACTAATATATGCTGAACTGTGTCCTGGAATGTTCAAGACAGAATAACTTGAAGTGAAGTAGATATTTAAAACATAAAGATAGAGTTTGATAGACAAATTACCCAAGAAAACTAAAAAGGAAAGAATTTCTATATAAATAATTTTAGGAAAATTAATCTGATAAATTACACTTTCATCAGTGAGTAGGAGACATAAAATTTATGATGCAAAGTAGTGGGCTTACTGGAGAGTATAATTAGGCTAAAGGAGAATTTAGAATAACTTCTTAGATGACAGACTCATACTAAATTAAGGACAGTTACAAACATACAGTGTTATCTTTGCGTTGTGGTAGTGCTGAGGTTTCAACTCAAAGCCTTATACTTGCTAGGCAGGCAGGCAGGCAAGCACAGTACTTCAGCCTTACTCCCAGCTCAATTCCTTTAATTATTGAGATTGACATCATAGATGATATTATTGTACATAGCCTTATATAGACATATTCCTCTTGTTACAAATGCATAAATGTTTGCTGTGTGTATGTTGTGTGTGTATGTGAGAGACAGAGAAAGAGAGAGAAGTAGAAATGGTACAATTGTTTTACTAGTGGGATTGATGGTAAATGTTTGAGGGCCTATAAATATGATAAGGGTATTGCAAAAGTTGCAAAAGTTAAAAAATGTCTAAAAGTGACTTTCATGATGAAAGATATAAATGGAAATTTATGTGTAACCTATATGTAGTCCACAAGTCTGGGGCAAGTCAGAAGCAGAAGTGGTTGCTTTCTTTAGAACTAAGGCAGTATGTTTCTTGTGTAGCTAAATCAAGAATGATAATTTGAGAGACAGAGGAGTCTGACATCCTTTGCCAAACTTGTTACTCAATGATAAGAGCGACATGAACCAAAAGACCTGATGAGCAAAAGATACTATGTAAAACATAGTTTTGAATATGAACTCAAATAAGGGATGAGTTATGCCTTTTCCTCATCATCTTTGCAGGAAAACAAAAAAAAGATAGAATATATTGTTAAAAAACAGTTACTCACAGAAGGGGTGACATTGACCAAGGTGCGTTGTACACTGTAAGCTCATTTGTTGAATTGAAAAAAAAACATAATTACTCTTCAATATACTCATTGTGGGCACATATCCATATCTCAGTTATATTAGATTTCCCAAAGCACTAAACCTAGTGGGATTTTTGTTTTTACAAATTAGTGTCTTAACAACCATGCTTTATCTGTTTTTCTTCTGATAAATAGTATAAAAATCAAAGAAATTGGGCTGGGGATATAGCCTAGTGACAAGAGTGCCTGCCTCGGATACACGAGGCCCTAGGTTCGATTCCCCAGCACCACATATACAGAAAACGGCCAGAAGCGGCGCTGTGGCTCAAGTGGAAGAGTGCTAGCCTTGAGCAGGAAGAAGCCAGGGACAGTGCTCAGGCCCTGAGTCCAAGGCCCAGGACTGGCCAAAAAAAAAAAAAATCAAAGAAATAGCTAATCATGTGAAGATTTGCTATTATGGTATATAGATTCTTTTCCTCTCATCTCTCTGCCTTATACTTTAAAATAAGCAAATAATTGAGAGATACATATGTATAGTTCCATTCCATCTCTTTCCCCTCCAATTGTCCCCTTTTGTAACAATAAGATTTTAAAAAGAGGAATTTAATTTAGAAGTGACAAGTCAACCTGATAAATGTAATCAGATGTGCCAGTGACTAACCAACAGAAATATCACTATTAGAAGGATTAAACTTTGAAATGAATAGTGGCATCATTGCTGCACCTTTGACTGATTCCTACTATTTTTTAAAGACCAAGATTTATAACTAAAATGTTAAATACATTCTTTTTATCAACACTGTGTTTTAGTTTGTTCTCTGACATTGAAATAAAACAGATGCGAAGTAAGCTGAGTTTGTTTATAGCATTTTTTGTAGTCAAACAAATTCATTGGAACATAAGAGAAAAATAGTGTCCTGGCAATGATACTACAAAGTGTAGGAAATAAAAAAGTAATTTGCAATATAGAAAAACAATTCAGAATTAGAAGGGAAATACTTGTTTTGGAATTAACAAACTTAAAGATGTATGCAGAATGATATAGTTTGGAATGAATGTGGCATGATGGGAGATATGAGGTTACTAAGATTAGTATTGTCAGAAACCAAGAGTGAAGCTTTGCATCTGAATTTGGGCCATCACCTAAGATACATGCTGTTTCCAATACAGAAAACTCATACATGGACACTTGTTAAGAACAGGATTGTTGACTCAATAGAAAATGGGTGGAACTGTATATTATCATGTTGAGCTAAGTAAATCAAGCTAAGAAAGGCAAACGTTGTATGTTTTCACTCATGTATAATCCAGATCTCATTATACATAATATGGTAATGATAAATGATCATAATATTAACTGGGGTGATAAACACAAGTGAGGAAGGGGAAAGGAGACTGGATTGGGGAAGGCGAAGATAGCATAATAAAGACCACTAAAAACTGTTTAAGGAAGTATAACAGAGAGGGTGAAGTTGTTCAAAGTATACTGCATATATATCTGTGGAATTATTACAGTGAACCCCCATGAGGTATTGATGTGTGATAACAAAAAGAGAAAGAGAAAGAAAGAAGAAAGGAAAGGAAGAAAGAAAGAAAGAAAGAAAGAGAGAAAGGAATAAAGAAAGAAAGAAAGAAAGAAAGAAAGAAAGAAAGAAAGAAAGAAAGAAAGAAAGGAAGGAAGCAAGAAAGAAAGAAAGAAGAAAGGGAAGTAGGAAGTTAATAAGTGTCAGAATCATGACCTTAGATGTGCTGTTAAAATGGAGCTTGCTAATTTGTAGTACAATGAAAATGAGAAGGCTTGATATTTCTTTTTTTTTTCAATTGTTTATTATCAAACTGATCTACAGAGAGGTTACAGTTTCATACGTTAAGCATTGGATACATTTCTTGTACTGTTTGTTACCTTGTCCCTCATACCCCCCTCCCTCTTCCCCCTTTCCCTTTCCCCCCATGAGTTGTTCAGTTCACTTACACCAAACAGTTTTGCAAGTATTGCTTTTGTAGTTGTTTGTCTGTTTTTTACCCTGTGTCTCTCAATTTTGGTATTCCCTTTCAATTTCCTAATTCTAATACCAGTATACACTGTTTCCAATATACTCAGATGAGATTACAGAGATAGTGTAGGTACAACCACAGGAAGGTGATACAAGAACATCATCAATAATAGAAGCTACAGATACACATGGGACGTTGAAAGTAGTTACAACTGTGATATAACAATCGTTTCCATAACATGGAGTTCATTTCACTTAGCATCATCTTATGTGTTTATAAGGGTATAGCTATTGGGCTCTTGTGATCCTCTGCTATGACTTACCTAAACCTGTACTAATTATTCCCAATAAGGGAGACCATAGAGTCCATGTTTCTTTGGGTCTGGCTCACTTCACTTAGTATAATTTTTTCCAAGTCCTTCCATTTCCTTACAAATGGGGCTATGTCATTCTTTCTGATAGAGGCATAAAGTTCCATTGTGTATATGTACCACATTTTCCTGATCCATTCGTCTACTGAGGGGCATCTGGGTTGGTTCCAGATTCTAGCTATGACAAATTGTGCTGCGATGAATATTGTTGTGCTGATGGCTTTACTGTGATTTTGTTTGAGGTCTTTTGGATAGATACCCAAAAGTGGGGCTGCTGGGTCATAGGGGAGTTCTATGTTTAGCCTTCTGAGGAATCTCCATACTGCTTGCCAGAGTGGCTGAACCAGTTTACATTCCCACCAACAATGAAGTAGGGTTCCCTTTTGGCCACATCCCCTCCAACAATTGTTATTGTTAGTTTTCTTGACACATGACATTCTTACTGGGGTGAGATGGAATCTCAATGTTGTTTTGATTGGCATTTCTTTGATGGCTAGTGATGTAGAGTACTTTTTCATATGTCTCTTGGCCATTCTCATTTCCTCATCAGAGAAGTCTCTTTGTAAGTCTTTAGCCCACTTGATGAGGGGGCTATTGGTTCTTTGCGGTTTTGTTTTGGAGGAAGGTAATTTTTTTAGTTCTGCATATATTTTAGATATGAGGCATTTGTCCGTTGAATGGCCAGTAAAGATCTTCTCCCAGTCTGTAGGCTTTCTATTTATCTTGCGAGCTATGTCCTTTGCGGTGCAGTAGCTCTGCAGTTTGATGCAGTCCCATTTGTCCCACCTTTCTTTGATTTGTAAGGCTTGATATTTCTAATTCTTTACATAGGGCACAATATCATATTTTCTAATGGATGAGTAAAATTCCATTGTGTATATACACCACAGTTTCTTGAACCATTTGTCATTTGTGGATTATCTAGGCTGATTCTATATCTTGGCTAGGGTGAATAATGCTGCAGTGAAAATGGTTGTGCTGGTGGTTTTACTGAAGCCTGGTTTGTGATCTTTAGGATAAATGCAAAAGCAAAGTCAAAGCCCAACAAAATAAATACTAGGAAATAGGTACTTGCAAAGGGATTGATACCAAGGGGAGAAGGGTAGAAAAATGATAATGAGGAGAGGGGTGGGGAATGCATTCAAGACTTTAGTGTATATACTACAAAATAAAATGAAGTAAGGGAAGTTTGGATTGGATGTGGGTGAGAATGTTGAAAGGGTCACACTAATCAAGATGTGTTGTATTCATAAAATGTTTGCTGAATGGGAACTCATTTGTACAACTATTTAAGGATAAGTAATAGAAAATAAGTCTTGATCTGTTTGGGAATAGACGTTACACAATAAAGTAAACCTAGAAGGAAAGTCTGGACCATTTTATTTATTTATAAAGAAGTATTCTAACTCTAAATAGATTATAAAGCACTTTATCAACTTCTTTAATCAATATAGATATAATCCATACTATTTGGGATATTGAATATGATGGAAATATGAAAGAAAACTTCACACATATGAATACACACAGAGACACCTTTTATTAGTGTTAAAGTGCTATAGGTAACATATTTCCAATGCTTGCAATTTGATCTAGGGATCACCAAACTTCCCTGGCTTGGCTGAGAGTTACTGTTTTACATTTGAGGTGATCACAGAAAGTGAAGGCAAAAAAAATTTTGAATTCTTTATTCAGGAATAACTTTGTGAGGTATTACAATCTCCTGTCAATATTTCTTGAAATATGTGAGAAAGAGACACTAAATTTCTTTTTCCTATAATGAATGAATGGGAGAATAAACACTAGCTTCCCTTTTAGGTCATTTATGTCCTGTCAAGGTCAGTGTTCCAGAGGCTCATAACATATCAATATTTCACCTTCTTTCATCTCTTACTCAAGTTTATCCACACACTTTTTGGAACACAAATCAGTTAATAAAGAAGAATTATTCAGCCTGCTAATTCATCTCCAACCCCACCAAATACATATGTAAGAAAAAATACATACACATGTGAAGTACGGGACACCTTTGGTACTCTTACAACATTGTAGTCTCTAGGATAAAGCAGTGTTTATCCCGAGATATTGTCAAGGTATATGTTCAAGCTAAATTCCACATAAATAACACTTGTTTGAGAGTAAGAAAAGATGGCTTTCTCTTTTTTTCCCTCTAGCTTTTTTAAGGTGTTCTGTTTCCAGTGAGGGAGGGGGGAGAAACGTTTGCACTGGGTACTGGGGACTCACATCTGTAATTATAGATTCTCAGGAGACTGAGATCTGAGGATCACAGTTTGAAGTCAGACCATGCAGGGAAATGTGAAGGACTCACTGGAGGCATGGCTCAAGTGGTAGTGTAGAAAAGCAAAGTGATAGCTTGAAGCCTCAAGTTGCAGCCCTGGTAGCCCCTCACTGCACACAAAATCTTTAGCAACAAAAAGGAAGAAGGAATGAAGGAAGGGAGGGAGGAACAAATGACTGAAGGGATGAAAGAACAAAATATTACCACATAACTTGAGATGCATAAAATACTATTATATGAGGTATCACGTGACTATTTTGCTTGGGTTCTTACACTCATTGTGCAGAAAAAAATCCATTTTATGTCTGAGATACGTCATAGTCAGGCCAAATAATGGATACAGGACTGATTTTCAGCATTACATATTAATTCTTTTATTCTATTATGTTACATTTTTTAATGTATGGAATAAGCCATTTCTTTTGAGGATTTGGTGTGAAGAAAATTTTTTTTACCTAATAGTTTAGAAGAGAATGAGCAAAGGAGGAAATCCCACTAACAAGCCTTCATGACAGTTTATCTCAGGACATTAAAGGCTGGCTGGATGAATGAAAGGATGACTGACAATTTTGATGGTACAGGGGTTTGAGCTCAGGGTCAGCTTGTTAAGTGGGTGCTCTAGCACTTGAACCAAGCTCCTGGCTCTGTTTTAGTTTTTTTGTGACAGGGCCTCACATTGTAGCCCAGGATGTCCTTGAATTTATGATTTTCCTGCCTTTTAAGTGCTGGGATTATAGGCATGTGCCACCATGCTCAGCATAAAGGATGTTTTACAAAATAAATACTGTTGGGTGCTTGTAATCCTAGCTACTCAGGAAACTAAGATCTGAGCATCACAGTTCAAAGCTGCCCTGAGCAGAAAAATCTGTGAGACTCTGATCTTCACTTAACCAGCGAAGAGCAGGCAGTGGAGGTGTGGCTCAAATGGTAGAGCTTTGAGTAAAAAGCTAAAGGGCATTGACCAGGCCTGAGTTCAAGCACAAAACAAACCAAGGATCAGCACAAAAACAAACCAAGTAAAAGTGAGAAATGTATCCATATGTAATTATTTTATAACAAGTATGCTATTTCACAGATCCTTTAACAAACAGTATTTCATCCTTGTGAAAACAGTTCTTTTACCATCAGCAAACATTGCATTCAAAATACTTTAAGGCACTGAAACAAATTCATATATACCTTATTACCAATACATTGAAATATCATGAAACGGTTTTTGTTTGAAAGTTGTACAGTTGTTAATTAAAAGTACAGAATAGTTAATGCAGGCTGACTTGGAAAAAATAAATAGCCAAGGGAATGAGAACTTGTAAAAAGGCAAACACCATATATATGGCTATTGATTTTACTAAGCAGTTCTTTCAAAACTGTCATCAGTCAGTTTCTTGAAAATAACTAAGTTAGACCTATACAAATACACTCCTCATTTTACAAATGTGGATTTACTGGTTATATTGGTATGCATTGCTGAAGTTTAAAATCTTACATATTCCATTATGCTTTTCATGATATTATGTTACATTTTATGCCCTGTCTTTATGCCAGGCATAAGGAAGAAAAGGGGGGGGGATCTAAGTTGTCTAAATAAATCTGTCGACATCATCTATTGGTATTCTTTTTCCTTTTCCAGTATTACACAGTAATACTCATTTCAGCACCCTAGTGATAGTGTATATTTTGGTTCACTGGATATTTGCTTCCTTTACTATCTTTTGATATAGTTCCTGTACATTTATTCTCGTCTGTCTATGTGTACTGTGAGCATAGACAGAATTTTTGATTTCTCTTTCATTCTCATAGGTCATAGCATGGTATTGGTATAAAGAAGATGTTAATAAAGTGATAATATACTACTTGTATTATAATGGACCCCAGTTTATCTGGTTCTGATCACCCTTTGAATGTGTAACTCCAGATTACTTCCTTTATTGTGAGATTACTATGTATTTATGCATTTTGTATTTCTACTAGCGTAAAATTTAGTGTAGGCCATAGTTCTTCTATTCAAAACTTATAGTTTAATCATGGGTGTTATATTACATGAGAGATGGTAAAGTAAAATGCAGGGTTTGGATAGAAGATAAAGACATTGGGCATTATGAATTCAGAGAAGAATGTATTCCTAGGGTTTGAATGGTTAAAGGAAGTATGCTGGAAGATAAGTTATATTTTTCATTTCTTTATTGTTAAAGTGATGTCCAGAGGGGTTACAATTTCATATGTAAAACAATGAGTAAATTTCTTATCCAACTTGTTACCTCCGCCCTCATATTTATTAGAGATGAACCCCAAGCAATATCTAACTTGTAGTGTCCTTGTGACCTAAGGAATTCGAAGGCCTGTTGTCTAAAGCAATCAACAAGAAGTATATCCAAAGACAATGATTGGAAGTCCATTAGGAAATGGAGAAATGGATAGGTAGAAATGCTGGCAATTTTATGCTAGCAAAAACTATGTGAGCTGGACACCAGTTTTTCACTACTATAATACTAGTTACTCAGGAGACAGAGATGTGGAGGATGGTAATTTGAAGCCAGCACATGAGTGTAATTGCTAGCTTCCATCTCAGCCAATAGCTGAGTATAGTGGTGTGTGCCTGTCATTCCATCTATATGGGAAGCATTAGAGATCACAATCCAAGCTACTCTGGGCATAAATGTGAGATCAAAGTAACTAAAGCAGAAAGGGTTTAAGCATGGCTCAGGTGATGGAGCATCTACTGAGCAAGAATAAGGCCCTGAGTATAAACAGGTTTTAGGACAAACATGGCATAATGGGATTAATTTAAGTAGGTGGCACATTCTGAGGATTCAAAATAACTGAGAAGAACACCTGGATTAAGTAGGACCTTGAGTGTCAAGCCCATTAATTAAGAGTGACTCCTGTATACAGTTAACAACGATTGGCTTTTGGTGGGTTCTTCCTATAATCTAACGGATCTTAGGACTTTTTTAAAAAATGAAAACAGATTTATCATGTACTTAGATTTTACAAACATAGCCTAGTACAAAGAAAAGCTGGGCTAATCAAATAATAATTTTAATCTAATGCTATCTATTAAGTGATTTGGAAGATGTTTTTTAAGCCAGGATCTCACTCCCTGCTTTTAAATGACTGAAAAAAACAATGTTTAGACAGAGACACAGATATATGAATAAAGACCTGCATACTCATTGAAGGCCAATTGAAAAATGTATGTTCAATTGTCAGTTTATAGGATTGCGTTCTCTCATTTTTTCTCACGTGCTGAAATTACAAAATAATTCTTAGTTATTAAATTAGCCTAAAACACTCAATGTGATATATGCCATATAAAATCTGCCCATGTTCTAAGGTCATCACTAGAAAGTCAACATAAAATGAAAACGTACAAAAATTATCAAAAAGGGGAAAGAGTTGGAGAACCGAGGAAGGGCAATTGGCATAGTTATTTTCCAAGAACTCAAGACACAGATAAGTCACATACTAAATTTTCATAACTAGTACTCACTGACAAGTTCAGATTTCATTAAGTGGAAACATAATGCAAAATGTACAATGTAAAATGAGCACTTTAGGGGGTATGGTGCAAATAATATAGAAGGACAGACATCATAGAACAATAGAACTAAGCAAAGTTTTACAATATCATGTTGTTCATTCCCCTGTTATTTATACAAAAACTCTCCTCAACCATTCCAGAGAAGAGAGCGTCTATTCCACTTGAAATCAAAATGTAAAACAGCCCAGAGGTAATTTCACAACCTCTAAAATAATGTATTCTGATGTTTGACAGCCTTGGCTGCCAGTAAATTCTTCCTTAAGCTTTCTTTTGCTATAGTGTCATTTCCTGTGTCTCCACCCTCTCTGCAGATGAGGAACATCTGGTCTTAATGATTGTCCTTCAGGTCCTTGAAGATCATTACTAAGTCACCTCTTAGCCAGCTCTTCTATGGACTGAACAATATCAATTCCCCTTGGTTTTCTCTTCTTCAGATTACTTTACTGCTGTTTATCATCTCTGTTTCTGGGATAGCTTTATAATAAGAAAAACAATATTTCAACATTTCATGCCAAACAGTCACATAATTAAAGCTCTAATTAAAAGAAGTGTATATATCCGCCTAGGCTCCAAAGGCCAAGAATATATTTTGTTAAACCTAGGCTCTTGCACTTTCTCGGTGAGAAATGCCAGTGGAAAATCATACTTAATATAAAAAACAGTACTTCTCAAAGGAGTTGAGCTGTGGAGAAGAATTATTTCTGGAGTGGACAGGGATAAACATTTTCCCCCATCTTCATGGGTAAATTTTATAGTTACATAAAGGGAAAAGTTACCCAAGTGCCACTGACATAGGAAGTTTTTCCAGTTTACATAGCCTCAGGCAAAGGTTATGTTCCTGAACTCTGAACCCACTTTTCCTAGTTCTCTGTAATCCAAATAGAGCAAATGAGTCCTGGGCCTTCAAACGAAAAAGTAACACTTTCCAAACCTAAGGGACAAAGACTAAGTGTCAGAGGGTTGAAAAAGTCATAACCAATTTTAGAAATATTTGACCCATAAAATATAGGAAGCCAACTCAGAAGTGCTAACTCCAGTCAGATGAAAATGTTATGCATTCCTTCTAAGCCAATGTAATTTATTGGCATAATTGTCTATTGTATTATTTGTGAAGTCTTGATTGTTTGTCCCTTTGCCTGTAACCTGGACCTCTACCAGCCAACTAGAATTTGGGCTTATGTCTAATACTAAAAGGTCAACAATATATCACATTACATGTGACGTATGTTAACTCCATTCTAGAATACACTGGCACTTGAAAGTATATGAATCTTTGATATAGACCAGGTAGTATTTAAAAGTACTTCTTATAGAACAAAGTTCACAAGAAATTAATTTTTCATTTTTCTTCAAAGAAAATCAGTAATTATTTATATAAAGATAAAACTTGCAGAAAACATCATTTTTCAGTAAATTTTGTAGCTATCTTTTCCAAGCCCCACCAACTTGATTTTACAAAAAATGAAATGGAGGAGGGGGAATATAGTCATAATATACAATGCATACTATATAAAATGAAGAAAATTGAGGGGAGGGGTTGGGTTGAGAGGGATGGGAGAGAATGATAGAAGGGGTGACATCAATCAAGATGCATTATGTTCATTAACTACTTAACTACTTAATGATAACAAAATTATAATTTAAAAATGTGAAGAAATGAACTTCAGTAAGATTAGTCATGAGCACAAAAGGAATATTGGCCTTACTCTTTCATAGGATAATAGCTGGAAATCTAACACTCAGTCTACATATCATTGTTCACCATCACTTTGAGGGTTTATCTCCAAATGTCCCTATAAAGAAGCTCTCAACTAGGGAAAATTTTGCTTCTGAGGGAACACTTGACAATGTCTAAAGTCACAATTGACATGGTAGTAGTATCAATGGTGTCCTGTGGATTAAACCCAGGGAAGTTGCTACAAACCTACAGTGCTTGCAACAGTCTTCAACAACAGAGAATCATCTAGCCCAAATGTCAAGAGCCCTGAGATTAAGAAATCCAGGCCTAGCCTAAAGACTTCTTCTGGACTGACATCACTATCCTAGGAGGCGACAGATCTTGCTGGCTTCTGTGTCATAGTTTGCCTTTCTCAGGATGCTGCTCTTCTAATATGTTGCAAGTCTGGTCTTGGTATCCCTCACTTCCTCTTTCTTTTCTGAAGAAAGGGAGACCGGAAAAGACTCAAAATGGCTCTGCTCTTTTCCTTAGAAAACACTACAAAGTGAATTTCCTATAGCCTGTAATTCAGTCACAAATCTTGAGGGAAATTCCAAAGGAAGTACTTTCCATTTTTCTTAATGGATGGGAGTAGTGTTGCTCTCTAGTTCACCCTTAACACACTTTCATTTCTAGTCCCCAGGTAGATTTCCTGAATTCCCATCATTAGCTTCAACCTCTTTGTAGTATCTGTATGCTCTTAACTCAACCATTTTGGGGGAAGTTCTTTTCTCTATATTGTAATGTAAGCTTAATTAATGTATTTTCAGATTCCGGTTGAATATCATTTAGCACTGGAAGCAATATGAATCATTCAGGTTAACCAAAATTTCTGGTGAACTGAGAGCCATTAAGGACATCCAGTGTCACTTTTCAAAAAATCAAGTAGTCAAAAAGAACCCAAATATACTAAACACTAAAAGTGTAGTGTACTACATTTAATGTTTACTCCACACTTTAAATGGGTCATTGTTAGGAACTATCTCTCATTTTTTTAGGCTAGAGGAATCAATTGACCAAGAATTCTGGATAACAGAATCAGATCCCAAGTGAATATTTGTGACTAAGTAAGGCAAAAAGGTAGAAGCGACCCTGTCCTAGAGGAACAGGGTGGAATCCTGTTGCCTACAACGTGATAGGATTTCTAGAATCTAAGAAAAGAAAACCATGAGAAACAAACATGATTGCAAATTGGCTGTAACTCGCAGTTATAATTTCCTGCTGTCATTTAACGATTACTCATAAAATGGTACTTCAGCAACCTAAACCTCTCTAAGCCAAGGTTTAAATGGCCTGCTGATTTTCATCACCCATTGTTGCCACTGGGAGTATAATTTTCTGCCTTAAGCCTTAGGGATCAGAGAGGTCACTGACATTTGGGGGTTGACTGTACTGTGCTTCACTTTGTTGTTTATTCCCTGATCCTTTTAGTGGCTTTACAGGAATTCCCTATATTCAGGCAAGTACAAAACCAAGTGACCTGCTTGTCTGTATCTTTTGCCAAAAGAAGAATCATAGTTCTGTTTTGTTGCCTTGGAAAACATAAAAACACAATAGCTCTATGCCAATTATGTTAAACACCTAACAGCTTCACCCTCAATAGAGCATTCTACAATGTCACAGATATTGGAGGACCAGAACTCACCCTCACCTCTTTTGTTATTCCTTTCTAATGAGAAAGAAATCTTGGCAGTATCACAGCCCTAATGAATATATTGAGAATAGTTACACATGATCTATCTATGAATTTGTTGGTGAATGTGTCTCCTACTGTCCTGAGATACTCTATGCAAAGCAAGGTAGACAGACATCTTTGTAACATGTTAAATCAAAAGCTGAGTTTCCAGAGGCCAAGATCCCTGTTTTTCACCTTGTCTACTACTCATCACTTATATCAGTAAAGAACAAGTAACAATTATGAGTATGAAAAAAATCTCCTTTGTAGATTCTTCATATATTAAAAAATCTGTTTCAACTGGGCTCCAATGGCTCATGCCTATAATTCTAGCTACTCAGGAGGCTGAGATCTGAGTATTATGGTTGAAATCCAGCCCAGGAAGGAAAGTCCATATGAGACACTTATCTCCAATTAACCACTCAAAAACCAGAAGTGACACTCTGGCTCAAGTGGTAAAGTGCTAGCCTTGACCACAAAAAGCTCAGGGATAGTGCCCAGGCCTTGAGTTCAAGCCTCAAATCCAACAAAAAAAATCTGTTTCATAAGATCTGTCATCAGAGAGCAGTTATTTTCTCATTAATGTGAAGAAAAATATCATGTGCTGACTATGTTATAGAGATTTGGCTTGTATTATTATAATTCTTCCCAACCCCAAAGGAAGTTAGTATCCTAAACTCCATTTTATAGGCATTACATCAGTCTCAGACATGTGAACTGAGTATATATTTTAGACTTAAATTGCACTTTTCCTCTTTCTAGGGCTACTGAATCATGGCAGTGCTTATCAATTTTAACTTGTGATGGAGCCACATTGATGAGTCAGCTAATAGGGTTGTGGAATGTTTTTTGGTCAAGAGTTCTAAGAAGCAGATGCCATGGCAGGATCAGAATTGCATGACACATACTGGGGGCTCTTGGGGGGAGCAGTGAGGGAAATTGGAAGGGATACAAAGGAGCCTAGGAAAGCCAATTGACTGTGATATAGTTTTTACTCCTGTGGAAGAGAGGAAAGGAACTATTAGTCATAAAAGAGACTTAAACTTCAGAGAAATTCTAAGAAAGTTTGGACAAAGCTGACAGGAAATACTTGAGTGAAAATCATCATCCATGAGAATTGCTCTGCTTCTCTCAGGAATGGGACGCTCTACTGTAATTGCTATATGAAGTAATTGGTTAGGAGCAGCAAATGAGGAGAGAAGTGTGGTTTCTAATGCAGGGGTAGGTTCAAAGCATGGAAGTTAGGTCTGTCAGTCAATTGCACACCTTGGAGTAGGCAAACTTAGAGGCAGATTTTCATTGCTGTCATGGGAGTAGGAGTTGGACTAGATTCAGGGCTTCACTAGAGGCCTTTGGTATAACTAGAAAAGTCCACTTATCCACATTGTACAAATTACATTCTTGAGGGTTTTGTCTTGTTTTTTTCTATCTTTCATAATAACGAGTTAGGCACTACATAGGTGCCCAGTGATTGACACTGAGTCAATATGACTTGTTGAGGAGCATCTGCTCTCCTGAAAGGAAAACAAATGAGATGATGACATTGTTGCCATAATGAGAGTCATTCCCTGAAATGACTCTGAAAGTGGAAACCCTCAAAAAGAAAAGCTGACAAATAGAGCTAATTACAATTATAATCATTAACAAGAGCCGTAATAATAATCCTCTTTCCCAACCCAACTTCACAAAATGAAAAGGTTCAGAATTTGAATTATAGGATAAAGCCTCATAAAATCGATTATATATCCATATCCATGACCCCAGACATTCATACACATACAGACAGACACATTGTTGTCATATAATTTCAATGCAAAGCAGCTCTGAATATACAGAACAGCACCCTTCAAACCCAGTTTCCCCACTACAACAAGGAGAACCTAGAAAAGTTTCTGCATACCCATTGTGGAATCAGATACAGGTCATGGGCAGGATAGGAAAAGAAAAATGTGAAAAAGAAAGAAAGCATATGGTAGAGCTGAAATAAAGGGCAAGATGGAGCATATAACAGCAGAAAGAAAGGAGAATGAGACTGAAGCTATGCTGGAAATGGTAGTGTATCAGATGCACTAATAATAATCTGTGAGTGATGAGGCAGGCTAAGCCCACAGATTACTCATGTCAGTGACAATAGACAAATGAGTTCAGTGGTTTGGGCAATTAACTGGAATAAATAGTAAACATAACGTCACCTACCATCTTCTGAATACTTACTATGTGCAAGGCACTGTGCAAAGAACTTCAGATTAATTACCTCAAAAATATTTCAATAAAATCTTATGGAAATACATTCTATTTTTGGATGAAGTAAATACCTTGACAAAAGTCAGATAATTAATAAATAGAAGAGTTCAAATGGAGACCCATTTTCAAGAGATTCATTTACCAGGTACCTTGTTTTGTTCTTTCACAACTATTCTAATTACTTGTTTCATATATTGTCTGAGCACATTATTCTTGAGACATTGGGTCTATAACTGAGTCACGGAGCTACTACTAAAGATCACAGATTTTACCATCTGATGAGAGAAAGTACAATATATCTCTCAAACCAAACATAGGTACTGAAAGCAATCCAGGCATCAAAAAAAAAAAGAGACAAATGTATACTGGGTGAGTCATTACAGCAGTTTGCAAAGTAGACTGGGTCCATCATCAAAGCTTCCCAAGGATGTGGAAATACCGAACTACATAACAAAGAGAGAGGGATCTATAGAATTACTAAATGTTTAAATTACTAAATGTTTAAAAGAGAATTTTGTAGCTGGGAATGTGGCTTAGTGGTAGTGCGCTTGCCTAGCATGCATGAAGCCCTGGGTTTGATTCCTCAGAACCACATAAGCAGAAAAAGCCAGAAGTAGCTCTGTGGCTCAAGTGGTAAAGTGCCATCCTTGAGCAAAATGAAGCCAGGCACAGTGCTCAGGCCCTGAGTTTAAGCCCCAGGATGGGCAAAAAAAGTGAAGTTTGTCATCATGCTATGAGAAAAATACAGGCCTTGCTCCAAGGTTGATTGCAAAAGGAATGCTGAAAGCCTCTGACATCAGGCCTGAGAATTTGTTTCTGAAACATGTAGTATGCTAAAAAGGCTTATTTGAATATAAACTATTACATAGTAAGGCAACATTGTCAATATGAACCAGATATGTCATCATCAGACTGTTACCATTGGGTGGGATTAAATCACCAGCACAAATGGTACCCTTTTGAGCAGTGTCAGCCAAGATGCCAAAGGCTGACTGAGCATGAAAGGTGGCAGATGGACAGTGCCAACAAGGAGCTTGCCCAGCTGCTGACACTGCAAACCTGTGTTTAGCTGTGAACCTTTCCCTGGGCCAGAGTAGGTAAAATTCTGAGTCTGTCATTTAGAGTCCTATTTTCTTACAGAAAAGATACAGAAGTGTCACCCAAGAGGATGATCTGAGCCATTTTATATCAGTCTGTGATAATGTTTCTGTCACTGGTTCTGATCCATTCAATGGATCTGAATGAGCTCTGTATCATACTGAAGGGAGCCTGCAAAAGCCCAAGTTCAGGCCCAGGTCTTTTCCTCCTGCCCTCTTGCTTGCCTGTATCAACCAGATCTCCTTTTGCCTAGCTCTCAGAAAACAATGACTCTGAATTCATGCTGCCAATGCTTGCCTTAGACACTTTGTACTTTGACAATCAATTTAGACTTGTTTCTCTGGTTTGTTTACCTTAGATGTCTGTATATAATTGTTAACTTTCAACTTTGTACACACCATCAACATCACAGACACATGCAACTGTAAGCAATAGACAGTCCTGCCACCCACCCTAGCCCTGTAGGGACCATGGTAGTTATGCCAGCTTAGTGGTAATCTATGCCAAGATACGAGATGGGACACCTGGTGTATAGGAATTGTTCTCCATTGAAAAGGCAGTTTAAAAAATCCAAAAGTTGTACTTGGTTAAATGCTCAGGCTTCTAAAGGCCCAAAGGAGAATTATGGGGGACAGAACCTTGTCAATCAAGATAATTAATTCTAAGGTGTGAAAGGAGACTGTGTTTAAAGTAAAGCAAAGATGGCAGCATGCCCATGGAGACAGTTGTGATATAGTAACTCAAAGAAAATTGTTCTAGGTATTGGAAGACCTGAGTTCTAGCCATAATCATCTATGAATATGTATTCATTTCAGTTGGTCCTGACTCCTTTCTGTGCTTTTACTTTCTTATCTAATAAAAATAACTACTATTGGGTTATAAGACCTTTTGAGGTCAACTCCATCTCTTTTGTTCTAGGACTAATTAATTACTTAATAGGAAGTCACAAGTGAAAAGGGTAAAATGACTCTTTGTGAATGCCCTGAAGCCTGATTGACAATGAGGTAGCATTATAAAAGCAATAAATTACAAAGCTGAATAAGAAAGAGCAGAAATTGGATGCTGGTTCTATGTTGTAGGTTTGATAGAAGTGAAGTTAGTGAGGGCCATTTTGGAAGCAAAGATACTTGGTAGATTAAAACTCTAAAAGCTGGGTTTGTAAATGGCTGGAATATTTTCTTTTTTCTTTTCTTTTTTATTGTAAAGATGCTGATGTACAGAGGGGTTATAGTAACATAAGTAAGGTAACAAGTACATTTCTCTTTGAACAGTGTTACCCCCTCTCTTGTTTTCTCTTGCTTTTCCTCTCCCCTGACTAACTGCCCCCTGCAATTTTAAAGTTAATTTTCAACATAGTGTCTTGTGAGTATCATTGTTGCATTAAGAATGGTTTTAGGGGATAGCATTTAAAGACGTATTTAAAGACAGGGATGTCCGCTCTCTCCCCTTCTCTTCGACATAGGACTAGAATTCCTAGCCAGAGCAATTAGGCAAGAAGAAAATATAAAGGGGATGCAAATAGGAAAAGACGAAGTTAACCTTTTCCCTCTTCCCAGATGACATGATCCTATACCTAAAGAACCTTATTGACTCTACTCCCAAGCTTCTAGAGCTGATCCAAAACTTTGGCAAAGTTGCAGGATATAAAATAAACCCTCAAAAATCAATGGTGTTTCTATATGCTAATGAACCGAATGCAGAAGCTGAAATCAGGAAAGCAACTCTTTTTGCAGTAGCCTCAAAAAACATAAAATACTTTGGAATAACCTTAACGAAAGAAGTGAAAGACTTCTATGATGAGAGCTTTAAAAACATGAAAAACAAAATTAAGGCAGAACTAAGGAAATGGGAAAACCTCCCATGCTCCTGGATTGGGAGGATTAATATAATCAAAATGGCAATATTGCCAAAGGCTATCTACAAATTCAATACAATACCCATTAATATCCTAACACAATTTTTTAATGAAATAGAGGAAGCAATCCAGAAATTTATATGGAACAATAAAAGACCCAGAATAGCAAAAACAATCCTATGCAGAAAGAACAGTGCTGGAGGAATTACAATACCAAACTTCAAGCTGTATTATAAAGCTACAGTAATAAAAACAGCTTGGTATTGGCACCGGAACAGGCCTGAAGACCAATGGAACAGAATTGAAGATACCGAAATGAACCCACAGAACTATGCCTACTTAATCTTTGATAAAGGAGCTAAAAAATGGGATGGAAGAAACATAGCCTCTTTAACAAATGGTGCTAGCAAAACTGGTTCAACACATGCAACAAACTAAAACTAGATCCTTATATATCACCCTGCACCAAAATCAATTCCAAATGGATCAGAGACCTCGAAATCAAAACAGATACCCTGAAAACACTGAAGGAAGGAGTAGGAGAAACACTTGGGCTCCTTGGCACAGGACGGAACGTCCTTAACACAGATCCAGAAATGCTACAAATCAAAGAAAGGACGGACAAATGGGACTGCATCAAACTGCAGAGCTTCTGCAGGGCAAAGGACATAGCTCACAAGATAAACAGAAAGCCCACAGATTGGGAAAAGATCTTTACAAGCCATACAACGGACAAAGGCCTCATATCTAAAATATATGCAGAACTGAAAATATTACATTCCTCCCAAACAAAACCGCAAAGAACCAATAGCCCCATCAAAAAGTGGGCTAAAGTCTTAAAAAGAGACTTCTCTGATGAGGAAATGAGAATGGCCAAGAGACATATGAAAAAGTGCTCTACATCACTGGCTATAAAATAAATACAAATCAAAACAACATTGAGATTACATCTCACCCCAGTAAGGATGTCCAATATCAAGAAAAATAGCAATAATAAATGTTGGAGTGGATGTGGGAATGTAACCTGGTTCAGCCACTCTGGAAATTGGTATGGAGATTCCTCAGAAGGGTAAACATAGAGCTCCCCTATGACCCAGAAGCCCCACTTTTGGGCATCTACCCAAAAGACCACAAACAAGAACACACTAAAGCCATCAGCACAACAATGTTCATCGCAGCACAATTTGTCATAGCTACACTTTGGAACCAACCCAGATGCCCCTCAGTAGATGAATGGATCAGGAAAATGTGGTACATACACACAATGAAATTTTATGCCTCTATCAGAAAGAATGACATTGCCCCATTCATAAGGAAATGGAAGGACTTGGAAAAAATTATACTAAGTGAAGTGAGTCAGATGCAAAGAAACATGGACTCTATGGTCTCCCTCATAGGGAATAATTAGCACAGGTTTTGGCAAGTCACAGCAGAGGATCACAAGAGCCCAATAGCTATACCCTTATGAACACAAAAGATGATGATAAGTGAAATGAACTCCATGTTATGGAAACGACTATTATATCACTGTTGTAATTACTTTCAACATGTGATGTGAAACTGTAGCTTCTATTATTGATGATCCTCTTGTATGCCCTTCCTGTGGTCGTACCTTCACTATCTCTGTATCTTATCTTAGTACATTGGAAACCATGTATACAGGTATTAGAACTAGGAAACTGTAAGGGAATACCAAAATCGAGAGACACAGGGTAAAAAAGACAAACAATTACCAAAGCAATACTTGCAAAACTGTTTATTGTAAATCTACTGAAAAACTCATGGGGGGAAAGGGAAAGAGGGAGGGGGAGAGGGGAATGAGGGAGGAGGTAACAAACAGTACAAGAAATGTATCCAATGCCTAAAGTATGAATCTGTAACTGCTCTGTATATCAGTTTGATAATAAAAAAATAAAGAAGCGGCTCCATTGACTTCTGAGTACACCTACCTATACATTTTTAAGTGCCATATTTTATGTGTGTGTGTGTGTGTGTGTGTGTGTGTGTGTGTGTGTGTGTGCATATTTCTAGGGAAGGACAAAACAAAAAATCAGAATTGGTCACTTCCATCTGAGCACAAAGTACCTTTTTCAGTTTAGTCAACACCCTAGCAAGGCTTTGAGGGAAATGAATGCACGATAGACAAATACTGATGAAGGCAGAGGTGGAGGAATGAGGGCAGTAGTGGGGTCAAAGGGGCAAAATGACTTGGATTGCTGAATGATATTTGGCAGTAGAGTTCTGGTAACACATTCCATCCTTCTTTCCCAGTACGTATCCATAATTAGTCAATGAATAACAAGAGAGCATAATGAATCTAAAGAAACCTTGTAAGGTTAAAACGACAATGCACAGAAAGGATCATAAAGAAAAAGAAAAAGTGGAGTCATACACATTGTAAATATGAATAATAGGTGCACAAAATAACATAGAAGTTCCTACTTTTGAACTCCATATCTTTGTACTCAATTATATAGTGACCAGCTCTATGAAGGTATACCACCAATGACTTGAAATGAAAACATTACCTAAATAGGCTTCTCCAGTATCCATAAATATATTCCTTCTGTATTCTCCATCTTATATATTCTTTCTGTATTCTCCATCTTCATCAATGAGGTCAACATTTAATCATCTAAGGATGTTTCTCATCTCTGCTGGGTTGTACCCTTTGCAGGCAAGGACTGTATTTTATTAATCTCTCTTCCCCCACCAAGGAGAGTACTTGACAGAGTAAATGTTGAACTAAGGAATGAATGAACTTAAGGATTTTATTCGAAAACAAATAGTTGGATTCCTGTATTCTAATGAGCACCTACCAAGAAAAGCTTTCAAGTACAAATAAAGGATTTATGTGATAGGCATATCAACACAAGAAAAATTATTTTCTCAATGGCTTCATATCTTCACAGGCTGAATAAATTGCAGAACCCAAGATGATAGCCTAGTGCCTTTCAGCCTTCAAAATTCAAAGCTTTAGTCTAGCTACTCTGTAGTTACTGCTCTTGCCACTTATTTTCAATACTGTATGTACTCAGTCAACAATTCTCTTTATGATAAACTATCTAGTTAAGACTCCCACACTGCTTACATTGGCATTGTTGTAACTGTCAATCAGTTCTGCCCATTAACAGATTAGTTGGAATAACAGGAACCTGGGCTAAAGGAAGAGAAAAAAATCTACAAATGGACAAACTTGTTTGGCTATCTTATTTTTTTAACTTGAAAAGACTTTGTGTAGCTCAATGTTCAATCCCTGCCCTATTGCTTTCTTAAAATAAACTTCTGAAAAGGTTTAGAGCTTTTAAGCAAATAGCTTGTTCATATACCTCAGTCCTTCTTGTCATTTCTCTGCATAATGAAAAACAAACTCTATCAAGAGCTTAATCTCCAAAGACAAAAATCTGGCTTCTATGATCCTATTTTAACTAGGATTCAGTGGATATGGATGTTTTCAGCTTGCTGCAAGGTTATTTGTAGTTACCACACAAGAAAAAAATTAGACTGAAAGATAAAAAGGACTGCTGCCATGGCCGATACCAAGTAGGAGATAAGGATCTTGGGAAGATGTCTGGAAGTAAGTATGCAATTGGCCAATGATGATGGTAGACATTCCTGAACAGTTGGGTGGCTAAAACTTTGCTGTGAGTTCATTTTTTCAGGTGAACTATTGGATCTAATTCTAATCCCTAATACAAACCTAAATAAGTTAGGTTTTGAATTATATTAACAGTTACAACCCTTTAGAGCCCCTTCTACATATTTCATAAAACAGACATCACTCCTATAGTCCTGGAAAATAAAACATGGTAGATGAGTAATTAGGTTGATAAAGAGATACATAGATAGAGATAGGAGATAGAGTTGTGGATACTCATATAATGTTTTTTTAATATTTAAATGGATACACATGATGATAAAGGACAGAAAACAAAGTTTAACATGATTGACTGGCTCTCATGTGAAACCAATGGTCACACAGAATATAATAGGGAAAATTATATATCATATAATAAATGTCATTTCTAACAATAGGCTCCAGGTACTAGCTATTAAAACTCAAGATTTTTTTTGTGTGGCAAGGGGAGGACAAGAGGCAAGACAAATTGTTAGATAAGGGGATGTTAGTTCAATAATGTAAATGGAAAACAGAGATGAGTTGTTATTATTGGTATGAAGGTAAGGGATTAAAAAAAAACCCTGATGTGGAGAAAATTTAATTACAGCTTTCTCATTCCATTCTGTCATATTTTACGCTCTCCATTTCTATAAATTTTTTTCTCTTTCATTACAAGCACAGAATCCTCCTGCACTTGAATGTGTTCTAGGTCTTGTTACTGAACCCTTTATAATTTCTAGTTTCAATATTATTTTGTTTTGAAGTACTGAGGATTGAGCTCAGAGACTTGTTAATTCTTGGCAATCACTCTACTACTGAGTTATGATACCAGTGTTAAATTTTATTTTTTTGAGATAGTCTTACTATATAGCTAAAGTTGGCTTTAAACTTATTATGTAGCCTCACCTGGAGAGGAACTTGTGATCCTACTGCCTATGCCACCTAAATGCTGGGATTCCAGTCATGCACTACCATGTCTGGCTTATTTTCAGGAATTTAAAAATAGTGGTATTATGAATGCTGCATAAATGTTTACATATTACACACAGTTTCACAAGAGCAAGGATTTAGATTGCTTGTACATGGAAAGCTCCCAGTGAAAAGTTACAGTAGGTGGTTTCCATGAAATATAATTAGTTCCAAATAGCTCTTAAGTGAGGATTAAGAAGATTATGATCACAGCATAAGATCAATGTAAAAATAAGTATTTCAAAATCATAGATTAGTACAGAATAGAGATATACAGAGTGATTTCAAATTTGAAAAACTAACTTTACTCATAAGCACAAATCTGACAAATTTTGATTTTTAATGTAATAATGATTTTTATCATTAATGTAACCTTTTTCTTTGTTCTTTTCCTACTAGGTATTACTCCTGATGATCCAGGACAAGGAATAAGAGGAAAATCTAACTCAGGTTAACATAAAAGCCTGATTAGGTCTGGGAAATACTAGCATATAAATAAAGGAGCTCTGTGTTTTTGGAGTAAAATCAACTTTGCACCATACATGCTACTCAGAAGTACACAAAATCCCTGGTACCAAGATGGATATCTTTCCTTTTAAATAAGATTAAACACAATTGTAATTTAATTCTTACCAACAATTTTAATTATTTGGAGTTATATTGCCTTTCTCCCTTTTTATTTTCAAGAGACATACATGAAGTAGTGGTTAACATCACATGCTTCCAGACTGATTTGAGATATGCTTCCACACCATTAAAGGGAGCTCCAAAAAGCTTGCCTGTACAAGCTAAAATGTTTAGTGTTGTAAGGCTAATATAGATCTGATGTCACCTGAAAAACACAAGTAGAATCAGAATGTTTCCAAGTCTTCCAGTATTTTATGTACTGGAAGTTCTTTCCTCCTTCAATGTATCATTACTGCCTTTGTTAAAAAAAGGAAAATGATGGGGCTGGGAATATGGCCTAGTGGCAAGAGTGCTTGCCTCGTATACATGAGGCCCTGGGTTCAATTCCTCAGCACCACATATACAGAAAATGGCCAGAAGTGGCGCTGTGGCTCAAATGGCAGAGTGCTAGCCTTGAGCTAAAAAGAAGTCAGGGACAGTGCTCAGGCCCTGAGTTCACGGCCCAGGACTGGCCAAAAAAAAAAAAAAAAAAAAAAAAGGAAAATGAGATGTTAATTTGGAAATAAAATTATTCAAAAAGCATCTTTTCTATAATATTTCTTAGTCTAAAAATTAATGACAATATGACTTGCAAATTAAGAATAGATGATTGCTATTCAGTTTCTTCAAAGCCTCAAGTATGCTAGGACAGTGGAATGCACCGGAGTGTATCTGATCAGATTGAGGAAGTTACTTCAAAATTTATTCTTTATATAATTTAAATTCAGATGTCCATTTTCCAGGGTGACTAGATGGACTATATTGTCCAGATAAAATAAGAAGTCGGTGACCTACCAACACTCTTCCTGCTTCAAAAGAGAGGTAAATACACATTGGCTGAGGTTGCTTTTCATTATTAAATATATCTGCACTGAGGTGAGATAGATTTATATACACACATACATATGTACATATGTATATTATATTTACTTCCCTTTCCATGAGGCAAAAAGGTACAAGAAAAAAAAACTGTAACAAGACGAGTGGTGTAAATTCAGAAAAAAGGTATTCTTCTGAGAAACAGAAAGATCTAACAGAAAGGCAACTGGTCCTTTGAGTCTTCCTATAGTCTCTTTTTACTTTTCACTTTCTCAACTAGAGGAAAGAGAAGGCTATTCATTTACATTGCAATTTGCCACCTATAATTCTTATCTTTTCCTATGACCCAATAACCAAGAGGTTGGTCTGGGAACACACACACACACACACACACACACACACACACACACACACACACACACATACACATACACATACACATACATATACATATACATATACATATACATATACATATACATATACATACACACACACATATCCCTTCCCCTTCCCCTTTTAATTCAGTGTCCTTGATGTCAGAACTTTTGCATAAAGCCTTGCTAGTGAGTTGCAGCTGTTGCCTGTAATGTGACACCTTAAGGGGAATACTGGGCCTCTAGTGCAGGTCCCTATAAAAGCAACAGTAAGGGGTCAATACTTATCTCAAATATCACCTCCTTTGGGAAACTTTCCATGCACACACCCCCCCACCCCTGCCTGTCTTTCTTACCCAGTGTTACTATTTCACTTTTTAAAAACCTCTGTCACAGCATTCATCATGCTGCCTGATACTGTGTTGATTTCTCTGCCTCCTCTATTGAGCTGTGAGATCTTTGGAGATATAAACACTGTCTTTTATCTCCACATCTCTAATTCATAGCATACAACTTGACCCAAAGCTGACTTTCAGTAAGTGCTGAACAATTGCTGATTTCATATTAACATTGGCTTGCATCTGAGGGTCACTTGGGGAGGGTGTAAATTTCTACTGTTTCCAAGATGTCTATGAAAATTCAACTACCAGAGAGAGATCATATATTATGTCATAATCTAATGCCCTGGCACCTTTAATTTTATCATTATTTCTAATTCCTTTTTAATTATATTTAGTGTCTAGTGGTCATCTCACATTTAATTATATTTCTTTGAATAAAGGTTTGTGTAATATATTCCACTTATAATAGGTAATTATACTTAGCCAATAACATGATTTTGAATAAGATACAGCAAAAATGTCACTGTTTGATGGGATCAGGGAAAGGGGAAGAGGTTACAAAAATTAGTTACCTAATAAATGGCTTTCTTCTTTCTAAATTGAACCTTTCCCCTTGTCCTCTTAATCTTATTCTTCCTTTCTCGGCCACATTCCTAGTCCATGAATTACGTCTTTCTCCTCAACCAGCTCCAACAACACATTCAGTTTTCCTAAAAGGAACTTCCCTGATTCCTTCGATCCTTCAGGCTATCCATTCCCACTGTTTTCTTTTCTTTTCCAATCCTCCTTAATTGTAGACAGAATAAGTTGATACCCAGAACCATCAGTATCTTGCTACCCACTCATTTCACAATCACTCTTACATCTGTCTTTTCCAATCAATCTTTATCTGACTCCTACATGGAGTTCTCTGCTGAAACTCTCCTTTTGAGGGTGACTTCCTCATCAATAAATTTAATGGCAATAGATATTAGAACAATACATTTTAGAATAGATTAAGAACACAGGCTCTTGAGTTTACAGATTTTTAGCCCAAACTATGCCTTTTAACTAGCTATGAGGATTTTATCAAATTTCTTTTTTTTAATTTAATTTAATTTAGTTGTAAAGGTGATGTACAGAGGGTTTACAGTTATTAAAGTAAGCTAAGGAGTATATTTCTTGTAGAATGTTGTTACCTCCTCAATCATTTTTCTCCTACTTTCCTTCCCTCCCCACACCCCCCTCCATGTTGTACAGCTCATTTCCAACATAGTATCTTGTATCACTGTTGCATTGGTTTAACCTTTGTCCTTTGGTTCACCATTTTTTATTCCCCTTCCCTTTCCCAAATCAGAGAATTGAACTGTATATACAAGTTTCTTAAGTTATACTTAGTTTCCTTATCATCAAAATGGGAAAAAAAGACAATTTACCTTACAAGAAATTCTGAACATTATGGGAAAATTCCCATAGAGTGATTAGCACAGTACGAGTTACATAGTAAGTGGTCAATAGTTGGTAGTAATTTAACTTACTCTTAGTCCTGGTTATCTTTAATTTTTCATACCATTTTAACTCTAAAGACTGAATACTATCTTCTGACACCCGACCATTGTAACTATTTTATTTCCATCTACATAGCTGGAAACTCTCCAACTTTCTACTTCAGCAGTGTGACCATGTCCTATGATCCAGTTCTTGGGTTCATATTCTTTGCTTTTTCAGTGAGGCTAGAAATAAGGGTCTGGAATTCAGGAGTCAAGATATTAAATGTTAACAGCCATACTCAAGTTTCCTTCTATACAGGCTTATATCTGCCTTGGCTCTTTATGTCACCAGCACCACAAATTTTACTTTGCTTCTACAAAACTAGTATTTGTCATCCTATAACCACTACCTATGTTTAGCAGCTTCTATAGTTTTGCTAGTGTTGGTCCTTCTTCTCAATAAAAATTTAATCCATACTTCAAAAGTCATCTTAAATTCTATCCTTTCTGTGAATTATTCTTTGTCAGCACTGGTTCTGTAAGAATTCTACTTCTAATACTTGTTAGCCGTGTGGCCATGGAAAAGTTCCTGAATCTTTTAGCTTTAGTTTTCTCTTTCAGAACAGAAGAACAACTATAGTCTCAAACTCTCTGAAAAGAGTTCAATTACATAGGAAAACTCTTACAAAAGTGCCTTTTATACCATCTGATATATAATAAGCCTTAATAAATGATACAAATATTATTGTTAGTAATGATACTATTCCTACTACTATTGTAATAGTTTTTGCCTCTTTTGTTGAACCTTTCTAACTCAAAGTTTCGTGATATTGTTCTACCTGAGCTGATGCCTGTCATTAGCCCCTTCTATTTGAATATGAAGACAAATCATTTTTCTCTTTATATTTCTGTGCAGGGACTCAATTTGAATTGAAGTAAACTGAATCTTGTCTCCTCATTAATCCTCCTGATATTTTTCTTTATTCTTTCCTCCTTTGCCTAGTTCTAAAGGAAGATATATTGACTAGTGAAAGAATATAAGGCTCCTCACTACAATATTTTCTTCTAACTTTAAGTACTTATCTTTGTTTAGTTTCTCACAATAAGTACTTTACTTAGTTACGTGGGTAGGGAGCTTAGTCTTAGAGTTAACGAGAGAAATGGTGAGGTGGATCAGGACAAGAAAGCTTGCCTTTTGTTTTTTTCTTAAATTTCTTCAGATACTATCACTTAGATTTATCTTTTTGAACATGGAAAATAAGTCAATTATTCATTTACTTTGTTTCACAGACTATAGAAGGTAATACATAAGACTCTTAGCCCTAAAATAAAGCTCACATGATGCCCATAAACTTGTCAGGAGGAAAACTAAAATATGAAAGAGTAAAAACCTCAGAGAGTAAAAACTAGCCTCACTAGTGACATTACTAAATGAAAATCAAGACAGGGTCATAAAACAAAGGAATTTGTCATGTGTCCATGTACTTGCCATTACCCCTCTATGTGACTCCTTCTGTGGCTCTCTCTAGGATCTGGGCACCTAATGTTTCTTCCTAGACTCAAATACAAGACCAGATATTTCTCATGACTTGTAGTTCAGGCCAAATTTGTTGAAGACAGCTTAGAGAGTTGCAGTGGGTATATCAGTGTATTTATATATATGAATTTAGCATATATATATATGAATTAAGCATAAATTTGACATTTTAATGGCTAGATCTTAAGCATTAGTCAGTAGGTAGAGGTGGTAGTAGGAGCTGCAAAAGGATAAGCATCAGCTGGGAATATGGCTTAGTGTTAGAGTGCTTGCCTAGCATGTACCAAGTCCTGGGTTCAATTCCTCAGTACCACATAAACAGAAAAAGCCAGACGTGCCACTGTGGCTCAAGTGGTAGAGTGCTAGCCTTGAGTAAAAGAAGCTCAGGGACAATGCCCAGGCCCCAGGACTGGCAAAAAACTAATAAGCTTACCAGTTACTCGAGTCCACATTATATTGTTCATCTGCTCTGTCTGCATGGACTATGGTTTTGGTGTGGACAAAACATACTGTCATGGTTTTTTAAGGCCCAGCAATGAAACTATTAGTTTTGATCTTTTATTTAAAAAATTCAAGGATATGACAGTTGTTCTTCTGTTCATAGTCTCTGAAGATCAATAAACAAGAGGAGAATTAGCATGTAATATGACAAGTTTAACTATGATGATAACTAAATATCACTCTGGGCTTATCCTATCTTCATTAGGAGAAATAAAGCAGTGACATATTTCCCAAAAACCTCTTACATAAGGACTTATTAATTTGTGAATGCGTTTACTCTAAACAGCCACATAGCATACCACATAAAGAGCTCAGCTTAGTTCTTCATTGTAATCTTTATCTACAAGGTCTCTTGGTCTAAATGCTTATAGGATATTAACAAAATGTCTCAAATGGAACAAATTAATAAAAATGGAAGTGGAGAAAGAATAAATAATATCTTAAGACTCAATCCACTTGATCTATGATCCTGTTTGGCCCTGTAACCTCCTATTATTTTCTGTCTGAGAATGAGACAGGGATTTTCCCTTGACAGGGAGGAAAACAGACTGAATGAATGTGCTAATGGTATACCTCCACAGCACTTGTGTCAAATTCTTTTCCTCAGAGAAGTGAGAAAGAGAAATTGGGTTATGTGTAAAATTTATACAATAAGATGTGTCTGGAACTCCCCTCAGTAAGAACAGCAAGATAATTCGATCTGTCTGGAACTATGGCTTTCTTAATTAAGAGAGTTAACCATTTAAAATGGATAAAATTGGAAGCTCTTCCTCACTAGTGACAAGTTTCATACAAGTTATATGATGTGGCCTATAGTTCAAGGATAAAATAACTCCCAGCCTATTAAGACTCAAACTCCCAACCTTCTGTCCTGTCCAGCAGAAATAACACTGAGCTCATATCTTGATTAAGATGTGAAATTATTTCCTAAAAGTTTGGTGTCTGGTTTTGGGGAAAAACGGAAGAATTACTGACCAAAATATTTATAAAATAGTTTCTCCAAGTCCTTGCTCCACTACCTTCAATAAAACAAATATGGCTCTTCCCTTGAGGCTTTTAGTCTTATTAAATATTAACAGAAGAGGAACATTCAAAATCTGTGGGCTTACTGAGCACTAGTGGTTCAAACCTACAACCCTACCTAATCAGGAGGCTGAGATTTAAGAATCACAGTTCAAGCCAACCCTAGCTCAGAAAAAGTCTGTGAGACTCTTACCTCAACTAATCACCAAAAACTGGAAATGGACTTGACTCAAATGGTAGTGTGTCGGCATTGAGCAAAATAATCTAATCGACAGTGCCCAGGCCCCAAGTTCAAGCCCAGTTATATCACAAAAAGTTTATAGTCTCTCAAGTGGGCCAAATTCTGAGTTCTCATGTTAATGTCAGACTCTGTCAGCGTTTTTAAGTCCAAATGTTTCATTTACAGAAACATAGGAGCCCAGAGGAGTGATTCCTTCATTACATTGAACTAAAAGGCTTATTGACCATTTGTGCAACACCAATCTCTAAATTCAGTGGAGAATGCAAAATTGATGGAAGGCCCTTTAATCTCAGGGAGTTTATGAAGACCACACCTGAACAACTTAAATATCAGGGGCCAATAATGTCTTCAGTTCTGTGTGATTGTCAGCAAGTAAAGCCACAGCGAATTGAGACAGGCTTAAGGCTCAGAAAAGGGAAAGAAAGGGAAAAGAATAAGGAAGGACTATAAAAGTACAAAGGGGACAAGGGAGCATTAGGTAGGAATAGGAAAGACCTCTTGGGGACCAAAACTTTGGCCTTTCTCCTCTCTTAGTTAATATCCACATTCCATCTCTAAACAACTCAACTCTTCAAGCCAAAAGCCAGGATTCACCGGATTAGCTATTGGTTTCATGTGGAAAGCCAATGGAAGATGGAAAAAGGACAAGGGTTTTGTTATGCTTTAATTCCTTTCTCTGTTATCATAACATTAAGGGTTTGAAAGACCAAATCTTGCATTGATGTGAATAGTGACATTTTACTTATAAGACCTTGAGGTTAGAATAGTACTAAGTCATCTTGCCCCTTATAGGGAGGTTGTATTTCCAGTCAAACGGGGCCTGGACGACTATAATGTCCCTTGCAGAAGCTGGCCAGGGTTTGTTTGTTTATTCATTCCTGAAACTGGATTCCGGATGCTAGAAGAAGGAGAGGCTGTTTTCCCAGGAAATTAGAGACTGTGTCAGGGCAGCATGCCCTCACTATCCCTCTCCATTTGTTGTGAAGAGTAAGCAGATGGAATGATGAATGTTTGGAGTATTTATAATGATTGAATATGTCTAATCTGAATTCTTGGCAATTATGGCTATTGACGTTTAACCCTTTGGCTGAGCTATTCATTTCAACCAGATGCACCACAAGCAATTTCTAAATCTAGCTTTACTTCAGGGACATCTCCTACTTACCTAAACAGTTTCTCTCAAATACAGATGAATTCTACTTTAACAGATGAGGTATATACATTTCAAGGAATATTTATGGGATGTATTACCCTCTGCTCATTTTTTTCTTGTGCAAAAAGAGCTATGTAAAGAAGTGGAGCTGTGGCTCAATTAGTAGAGTGCTAGCTTTGAGCGAAAAAGCTCAGAGATGTTATCCAGGGCCTGAGTCCAAGTCCGAGGACCAGAACCAAAAACAATGTGAAAGTTTTAGCTTGGCATCAGCAGCTCACACCTATAATACTATCTACTCATGGGACTGAAATCTGAGAGTGATGGTTCAAAGCCATCCTGGGCAGGAAAGTCTATGGGACTTTTATCTCCAATTAACCACTAGAAAACCAGAAGTAGAGCTGTGGCTCACAGTGGTAGAGAGATAGACTTAAGCAAAAAACTCAAGGACAGTGTTCAAGCCCTGAGTTCAAGTCCCAGGATTGACAAAACAATTAATTAATTAATTATATAGGGCTATGCAAGTACATGGCTATTTTTTTCCAGAGATACACATTTCCTTTAAAGATCATTGGATCAAATCACTTAATAAAAATATTTCTTTTTACTCCCAATTCTTAAAATTATAAGCAAAAGAGCACCCAATTATTATATAATCATAGTGTCTCAGGTAGAGAATAAGAAGTCAGTTAGTTCCCCTCAACACTTAAGAAATGAGCAAACGAAGAACTGAAGAGGAAATCGGATTTGTCCAAATTCACACAGCAATTTTGGCAAATCTGGAACCTGAGACTTGAATTGAAGTGAATAAATAAACTCATAAGTTGCTTTGTACTTAGTATCTATTTTCTTTCTTGCGTGATTTATTCTCCTCAATTCTACCATTCAATTTATTGACATGCAAGTCTCTTAATGCTTACTTACTAGAGTTTAATTTTTTGCCCTGAAACCTAAATGAATAATCAGCTCTTTCCTTTTGTGAAGATGTTTCAGGGCAGCAGTTAAATCCTGCACAACATTTTGTTTTCCATTGTGTTTTTTAAAGTTTGCACATAACTCTGACAAACATATCTGAGAAAACAGCACAGTTTAGGGAGAGAAAGAACTTTAAAATTCAATCCAGGCAGATTTGGTTTATATACCAACTGTTGGTATATAACTGTTTATCTTATTGGAGCCTTATTTCTGTTGTATAAAATGCAGCTAGTTCTAGCATGTACTTCTTAGGGATGTTGTGTGAATTGAGGTACTGCAAATACATTGCCTTACTGTATCTGCACTAGTAAATAATCAATGCGTGGTGGGCATATGATTGAATGAAGAGATGAGCAAATACTTGAAACGAGAGAGGTCTACACCCAACAGAGTAAATGTAGAGCAGCTTTAGAGGGTCCAGAGAGGAAAATGAATAGCTTTTCAGTGCCCTTTGAATTTTGTTTTAAACTAGGCTTAAAGCCTATTCCTGGAATGTCCTGAAATTGTCAGAGCTCAAAGAAGCCATAGAGATCACTTTGTTCTCATCCATTTATACATTGCAAAGTGAGACTGAGAAAGATAAACTGATTTCACCTTGGTCATAAACCCAGCTGAGATAGCACCATACTTTGAGTCTCTAAGGGATCCTTTCTAATATCTTACATTATACTCCAATGCCTGCTTCCGGAAGCCATATCTGATTTCAAGTATCCCTTCAAAAATCAAGTATCCCTTCATAAACATACTCCCAAGATATACAGCATGATTTGGCAAGTACTTAGCACTTTGGATTAACCATTGCACTGCTCCACTTCTTTAGCATAAATAATTGAACATATAATAACATAATTTAGGGCAAACATAGGGATTTAATTATAAGGGGTGTGTGAAGTGTGTGTGTGTGTGTGTGTGTGAGAGAGAGAGAGAGAGAGAGAGATGACTCCTTGCATATACTCTCAGTGAATGAAATATACAAAAATGGGAAGTAGAAAATATGTCAAAACGAAAAATCAAAGAAAGTTCTTATCAAAGTAAGCTACTGTGGCAGGGCTTAGTGGTGTAAGTGATGATAGCACTTCAGGGAAAAGGAATTGGTGGTGGCAACGAAATGGGAAAATGTGACCTTTAAGCTTGTGACTTTTCCTGTGAAGTCACTAATCTTGTCTTTTACTTCCTTATGATACTGTCCTATGATTATAGTGCCACTTAGCTGGACCAGACAGGAACAAGTATCCAACAACAGGCTAAAGGCATCCTAAAACAAGTTTCAAGAAATATTTTTGTATGTTGGCTACTTCAAGCATACAAGAAGGGATCAAGAACATTTGGCAGCAGAGAACCTGTGGCTTTTCTCCCACTGTTTACTCATGCCAAAGTCTGGACCATTTGGCCAAACATGGCACAGGGAAAAATTGAATGGAAAACTATACTTCGCACCCTTACAGGTTATCTGATTCTGCTCTTTCACCGCCCTTCCATAACTTTATAGTGCTCTAACTTATAGAAAACTGGAAGTTGTGCAAAATAAGTGTTGTTGACATACATGGAGATTCTGTTCAGTGTATTTTTCTGCCCAATTTTTAATTGAAGATGGACAGTTTACCTCCATTGACAAATCCATTTCAATATTCCTAATCTATAAATTTATTCTTCTTTTCTTGAATTCTCCCCTTGACTGGTTTTAACAACCCACAACTTTCCTCAATAATGAATTAAATAAAATCTTTAGCAATTGTTCATTTGTTTTCCCTATAGCAGTCATGGTTTTATAATAATTTATAAAATTTTATACTTTAACAATAACCTGACCAAAGATATAGAAGATATCTTTTAGGTATCTAGGGCAACATATACAGCAGATAGTAGCATTTTGAGTAAATAAATAATTTATATATATAATTCTTTTTTATTAAAATTAATTTACCTCATTTCATTTTTCTTATTTATTAGCATAAATTGTATAAAAGAAGTAGATAGAACATTTTAAGAGTTAGGAAGGCTTTGGCTCATAATGCACAGCCTTCACATGCATTGATTGGAAAATTATTTCTTCCATGTTTTCTGTGTTGAGCTACAGTGAGCCAGCTGGGTCCTTCCATGTTTGAAATGGTCAGAAGACCAATGCACCGTACAATCAAAATAGCTCCCATAGGACAGTTGGCTGCAAGCCTATGTGGAAATGGAGCAAAATATACAGTCAGCACCTAAAAACTGTTGTTCTCATCCCTATCTCATCCCACCCTCTCTATCCCCAGACACACAAGCTCCAGCAAAATAAAGGAATTCTGCTGACATTGTACAGGAAAGGAGAAAGTAAACTTTCATGGAAATTATCTACTCAAGGTTTTTAGCAACTGAAGTGCCATTCCTGAACCTGCCATATGTAGAATGGCTGAAGAGAGCTGAATTTGTGAAGTCAACTAACTTCCTTAATTGTTGAATGGGATTCTGGAATGTGTGCTCAGCATTTACCTTTGGGCCTATTCATACCCAAGCTGCAAAATGATGTGATAAAAGTGTTTTCATCAGGGCTCAGGGATAGATCTAATTTCAAATAGGGATCAGCACAACTTCATGTCATTAAGAGAGCAACTTTTTGATTTTCCAGGGGTTTCAAATAACAAAATAAATTCTTAATGGTTGGAAAGGGAACTTCAGGCTGAAGGTAGATGAGTTGTGGTAGGGCAAAGGGCAATGGGGTAAAAGGTGACAGGATGAAGCAGAGAAACATTTTACTATCTGTGTATCACATGTCAGTTCTGAAAGATTTCCCTGCAAATTTTATAGCCCAAAGCAGCACTGCCTGACAAAATACTTCATTTGAATCCAGTACTTTCTGTAGGTTTTACTGTGTATCTTAGGCTACTCACTTAACTTCTCTACATATTTAAATTTTTACTTGTAATAGAAAGTCATAAAAGTAGACATTGCTTCCTTTGAATTAGTAAAATAATCTATGTTCTTAATAAAAGTAGGATGCCCCTAAGATAATCTTGAAATATAAGCCAAGATAGAAGTTATGATAGTTTTTTTAATAAAATAAAGAACTATATATAAGTATGGTTCAATTGTGGTCATAGAATTGTCTGCTAGTTTGGGGTTTGGGATATTCTTTTTTTATTCAAATTTTTATTATCAAACTGATGTACAGAGAGGTTACAGTTTCATACGTTAGGCATTGGATACATTTCTTGTACTGTTTGTTACCTTGTCCCTCATACCCCCCTCCCTCCCCCCCTTTCTCTTCCCCCCCCCCCCGGAGGTGTTCAGTTCACTTACACCAAACAGTTTTGCAAGTATTGCTTTTGTAGTTGTTTCTCTTTTTTTTACCATGTGTCTCTCAAATTTGGTATTCCCTTTGAATTTCCTACTTCCAATACCAGTAAACACGGTTTCCAATATACTCAGATAAGATTACAGAGATAGTGTAGGTACAACCACAGGAATGTGATACAAGAACATCATCAATAATAGAAGCTACAGTGTGTTCGTCCTAGTGGTTAAACTCAGGTCCTGTGTGCTATCACTATCACTTGAGCTACAGCTCCACTTCCAGGTTTTTGGTGTCTAATTGGACCTAAGAGTCTTAAAGACTTTCTTGCCTAGGCTAGTTCAAGCTATGATTATCAGATCTCAGCCTCCTGAGTAGTTAGGAATATAGGTATGAGCCATTTGTAGCCCATCAGGGGGTTTTATTTTTTTAGGTGGATGGCAGAATGGATCCCAGAGAGTCATATATCTCTAACAACATTGTAACCCTGAATTACACTGTAGCCATTGTGACAGGAGTTTCTAAGTGGCCCTATTAGTCTTCCAAAGCACAGGATCAGCTTGCTATTAAATTCAGTTGCAGTGAAAGAAAAAAATAAATATAAAGTTTCTAACATGTATTACAAAGTGGTTACTCTGTTATTGCTGTTTCTATAATTATTATCACACTTTCTTATCACAAGCCTTACATATCACTGCCCACATTAAGCTTACTGAAGTATAATTTCTTTAATTATTTCTGATGTACACCAACCAATGTTGGACAGATACCAGGCAAAGGTGACAGAACTGATTTTTTAAGGACAGGCAAAGAATAATATCTCAATAGATTTTAAATAGCTAGTATAGAGCATGTTTCAATTATTTGTGTGGCTTTTGGAAGCCAAATAAACATGGTATGTTTTATGTGTAATTGGCATCAACTAAATTGATATTTAAAATTTTCTTCCTGAACCAAGTCTGAAAACTCCTCCTTCTCATGTTAGGAAGAAGGGGTAGCCGGAAAAGCAACATAAGATGTACTTCCCTCTATTTTCATCCCTCCAGGCTGGAAGGGGAGTTGTGGGTATGTCAGCATAAGTTCCACCTGGGACCACTCTGAACTCAGATAATGGTTTTAATGAGCTCGAAATGGGTTGTTGACCTTCTTCCAACTCACTAATGCTTTTACGCAGCTCTTCTCAATTCTCACTTCTGTCAGCTTCTTCCCAAATACACCTGTTTTTTGTCTTTTCTTTTTTGGTACTGGGGATCTAATCCAGGACGTTGCACTTGCTGGCAAGTGCTTTGCCACTGAGCTACATCCCAGCCCCCAAATATACCTTCTTAGGGCATTTCAGTAAGTAAAAAGTGTCTATGCACCTCAAAAATTCGAAACACCCTTTTCAACAGCTCTTCTTCCAGAAGGCAAGGATTTAAAGAATTTTATTATGTCCCTGCTTTTTTTCTTAGTTCGGTTCACTTCTGCTCTAAAATGTATATAGCTCTGAGAAATGGTCTCCCTATTATCTCTACTAATACATGATTAACTCACCTGTCTGGAACAGCTAAGAATAACTTAGTTAGGGTTTTGAGCAAAATTTAAAGTGATAATAAAGCAATGACCTATAAGTTCTAATTAACAAGTGCTAGGAAAAACTAGTTCTCTTTTACGAGTTATTATGAAATATAGAACATTTGTATAGTTCTCAACCACTGTAAGCAGGTTCTAGAAGTAGAACTGACATGTAAATCTACTAGAACAATGATTTTGATTTTTTAGTATTTCAACTCTCTTCCTCAGCTCTCCAAGTAAACTCAGAGACAGCTCCAGTGAACCAATTTGTTTTATAATTTGTATTTCGGGTGGGCGCTTTTCTCAGTTACCTATCTGAACTTCAGGTACTGGTGAAGTAGAGACAAAATAATCTGCTGCTTCTGACTCACACAACCTCTAGCACAGACAATATAGTAAGGTATGGTGATGAATGTGTATGAGAAAAATGTGTTCCAGACCAAAACTGACTCAGAAATTAGTTACAAGATGAAATGCCATTTTTTAAAGTTGTGAAACCAGTCTAGTGATGTTAGCAGGCCTATTGATATCACCTGCACATAATAGCCAGGCTAATTGTTGTGGCCACATTTATGAAGGCCACAATAGGTACAGTTCCTTCCATTGTATTCCCATACAATGCATTCAGTTATTGTTTGATTCTGCTTTGTAATTGCACACGTTTCTATTGTATTTGACTTATAATCCATACCACATTCCATATGTGTTGTACTCCCTGAGCAATGAATACCTTGAAGAAACAGCTTCTATTTAGTAATATTTAATATCTCTAGATCCTAACACAGAGGCTGAGATCTGAGGATTATAGTTCCAAGTCACCCTAGATAGGAAAGCCTCTGAGACTCATCACTAGTTAATGATCAAAAAGCTGGAAGTGGGTCTGTGACTGAAGTGATGGATGGCCATCTATGAGTGAAAAAGCCAAGGAACACTGCTCAGGCCCTGTGTTCAAGCCCCAGTACTGGCACAAAAATGTCAATTCATATCCTATCACTGTGACTTCAGAGGAGTGGTGTCATTGCTGTTAGGAGAAGGAACTGGCACACACGTGGCCACACCCTACTCTCACTAATCTCTCTTTTTCACACACACACACACACACACACACACACACACACACACACACACATTTCCAGTCCCATACATGTATACAGATGTAGATGGTTTGTTTGCAAATTACATTGAATAGCCTTTCCTTTGAAAATTACACCTAAGTGATTTTTTGGCTACAATGAGTTTCTGAAGAATACAGAGGGCAAGAAAGAACAACTTATGGTGAAAATTTATGATGCAGTTAACAAATTAACAGTGATATTAATAAGGAGGATTTACCAGTATTGACAGTCTGAATATGTGTTTGTATATAAGCCTGAGGTGAGTTCTAAGACCTACTGGAGTCTCCTAGTTTCATGTTTATAAGAGGTTGTTGTTTTTCTACCAAGAACACTGGTTGCAACTTTGCAGCATTGTTCCTCTCAGTCTTCATGACAGCATTAGTTCAGGAAAATCATCAGATACAATGTAGGTCCAACATCACTTTACAGCCTCATTTCCAATCATTTTAGTTTGCCCTCACCCTTCTGAACCACACTGAATCATATTTGAGCCTTTGACTAGCCTTCTTTATGGCCTTCAGCATAGTGTGTGTGTGTGTGTGTGTGTAACTGGTTACTGTCACTGAGCTTCTTAGTTCAAGACTAGCACTCTACCACTTGACCCACATTTCCATTTCCACTTTTGTTGGTAAATTAGGACAAAAGACTCTCACAGACTTTCCTGCCAGTTCTAGCTTTGATGCAATCCTCAGATCTCAGCATCATGGGTAGCTATGCTCGGCCCGCCCCCCCACCCCCATTTTCCTTGGCTAACTGCAACTCACCCTTTGAGAGTCAGCTTAAGTTTCCTTTTCTGGAAAAAATTCCCTTAGCCAACCCCTGCCTTAATTTAGAATAAGTTGAATAAGTTTAGAATTTAGAACAAAATTCTCTTGTTACCATTTTGTATTATACCGTTTTCCTTTCCTCCATCACTTCTTAACAGTAGTGGACAGATGTTAATTTTTACTTGTTTAGTGCTTGTTTTTCCACTAGACTGTTACATGATGGCAGGCAATATTTCTGTTCATCTTTTGTATCATGGATGGATGATGTGGTGCCTAACTCATGACAGGTACTCAATAAATGCTTGCTGAATAAAGAATGATTTACCATAACTGAGGAAATAATATTCAGGTGTGCATCAAAGAACACTTAACTTACATTCATCTTGTCTACACAGTGTCCAAATGAAAACCAGTCCTAGAGCCAGTCCTAGAGTCCTATAGTAAGAAATTGATGCTATGTTTTAGTTTATTACATTAAATCTCATCAGGCACTCATTTAGGATTTTCAAAGCTTAGTGCTCAGAAGAGAAGTATGAGTAGGAAAGAAAATGAATGTTTATGAAATAGCTACTGTATCAAACACCATACTATATGTACATATCAACCTCATTTAACAAAGGTAGTAGAGCAGAGTGGTTAAAGGCTCTAGATGCAACCATATTCACTAATGTCCTTATTTTATCACTAAATAACTCTTTAACCTTGGAGGAGAGGAGTAAGAAGTAGTAGCGTGTATGCATTTGATCAATGTACATTACATACATTTATGGAAACATCGCAATGAAACCACAATGAGGTAACAAACAGTACAAGAAATGTATCCAATGCCTAATGTATGAAACTGTAACCTCTCTGTAATTCAGTTTGATAATAAATATATATATATATATATAAATTCTTTTGTGTAATTTATATACATATATATGGGATGTTATTGCAAGTTAGTTAATATGAGTAAAATGAGTAGAACAATACCTGATGAAAAATACAAAATGAGTGTTAGCTTTGCATTTAGTTGTCATCGATTTATAGGTGAAATATAGAGCTGGTATGCCATCTAGTATCTAATTCCAAAGGAAATGGAGCAAGTTTTAGGATAGGCTCACTAGATTCAGAAAATAAAAACTGAATGTCATAACTAGAGGTTTACAAACTCAAAAAGAGGTTATCTAGGGTAGGAGTGGTCATAGATTGATGGACAATGGTAGTAGTATTTTTAAATGTAAGTGACTGTCACCTAGAAAATGATTAGCTTTATTTTAATATGAATTGAGGGAATATCCAAAATAGTGATAGAGATACAAAGAAACAGATCTTACCCAGTACAGAATGAGACTTAAAGTCAGCCCTCTTCAGGATACTTTTTTTGAATAATTATTTATTTTCAAAGTGATGTACTGAGGGGTTACAAATTGTACAGGATACATTTTTAAGATATGAGATTCCTGTCATCGAATACAAACTCAAATGGCTGTCATAAATACTATCAAAATTATAACTTCATTGGGAAAGAAGCTAGAAGAAATGATTTCAATGAATCTGAAGTACTTTCTGATACATACAATTGAAAGATAATAGAAATGCAAGAACATATTGCATTTACAATACCAGGACGTGATGGAAGACAGAAAAATTCCTGCTGTGAAACACACTCTTGTTGTTTAGCTGGTGTCTGAAGGTTGCTATGGGTTTAGGTATGCATTTGCCTGCAGGATAGGATACTTGGCTGAAGTACTATTTTGAAAAACATAGGCAGATTCTGATGCTTCCATTATTTCCACCACCACTGCCATCAAGTAATTATTATTCCTTATTACTATCTTTAATTTCAGCTTCTGAGAATGTACATTATTTACTGCATCTCTGAGTAAAATATTTTAAAATACATGTATATAATATTTAAATAATCTGTAAACTCAAGTATTTTTAAGCATTTGCTTGTCAGATTATTACCAAATTTAGTGTAGTTGTGGTATGATTTAAAAGGCAGTGGACTTAAAAATGAGTCACATGGAAACTTCCAGTCTAGAGCATCCTTCAAGAATACTGGCTTAGAACATATACATTTGCCTGATAGTGAGGACAGAGGAGTCAGTGGAATGCAGTGAACCTTGGACTCCTTCCTTTGCTGGATTCTCACGTACATGCAGGCCCCAGAGGGCACTTTGAAGCTTCTTTGAAGCGCTAGCCTAAGGGAATGTGTTAAGCTGTCCAGACCAGTCAGCTTAATGTCCCTTTCCCAGCGTCTGAGGTGTATGGTGATAGCTCTCTGGAAACAGAGAAAAGAGCCTTTTATATTCTTCTCTAAAAACATAATTGTTGACTAACATTCACACTCAAAGACATTTTAAGTTCACCATCTCAAATTAGACTGATTGGCTACAGTTTAAAATAACAGAATCAAATGAATAGTCTATTCACATACTTTCCTGGGTGACATGTCTTTGTGTCTCTGTCTTAAGGAAATCCTTGCACTTCTATCTATTTAACACTCACTACATTCTGTACTAAGTCTCCTTTAGAACTCAGTGTTTTAAAGGATCATAGGCAATAAGGTATTTATTTTTACCTTGACCTTAAACTTTTTAGTTTTAAAAGAGTGTCCCTTCTTACAGGGGACCTACTTGGTTTAAAACCAATGGACTTGATAGGATGCCTTAAAATTCACACCATTGAGCATTTCTTTCATTTTTTTTAACCAGAACTGCGACTTGAACTCAGGGCCTGAACGCTGTCCCGGAGTTTCTTTTTCTCAACGCTAGCACTTTACCACTTGAGCCACAGTGCCACTTCTGGATTTTTCTGTTTATGTGGTACTGAGGAATCGAACCCAGGGTTTCATGCATGTTAGAAAAGCACTCTACTACTAAGCCACCTTTCCAGCCCTCCGTTGAGCATTTCTTTGAGTAACATATCCAATGCCTATTTTTTGCCAGTCTTGGGGCTTGAACTCAGGGTCTGAACACTATCCCTGGCTTCCTTTTTGCTCAAGGCTAGCACTCTACCACTTGAGCAACAGTGCCACGTCTGGCCTTTACTGTTTATGCGGTACTGAGGAATCAAACCTAGGGTTTCATGCATTCTAGGCAAGCACTCTACCACTAAACCACATTCCCAGCCCAATGCTTATTTGTTAAACAAGACATATTTGTATCTAGAAATGTTTAGATCTGTGCTAAGTACTAGAAAAAATTCTGGCAGGTCAAACACATCTTTAAGGAATCTCCAGAAAAATTATCCATCAGTAGGTCTCCATGAAAGCCCAGTTTCAAAACAAACAAAACCAATTTGATGTTCTTAAAGCAATTGATAATGTGCGGTGTTAACTGTATGAATATACTAATGCCTGTGGACATATATTTCATTTTATATTTAGAAATTATTTCCTTTGGAACAAAAATATGAGTAAGTGAAATTAAAGCAATAACTTTATGTTGATTTTGTGTGGAGGGCGGTCAAACTGAATACAACAAATCACCTTGACTTTAGAATATTTCCTTATGTTCCTGAAGTGGCTCAAAGAAGACTCTTCTAGTCTATTAAAGTGTTTTAGTTTGATAACAACATCCACACAAGCAAAGGGCATAGGTCCAATCGCATCTTAGTTGGTGATGCTCATTTTATTTTATGGCCAAAAGTCAGATTCTAAAGCAAAATTAAATTTACATTCTTATCATTGTTTATTGAAAGATGACTTACTGATTGTTACTTATTATCTGACTGACTTGAAATAAAATTATTTTTTAAATATCTGTCATACTACTACATGGTTTTAATATTGCTGGCATTTGGGGGAGATTTATGTTACCTTCTAGAAGGATTGTTTTCATGTTTACTTACCTAAGATCACAGGAAATTCAAACTTTGGAGTCAGACACATAGGCGTTTAAAACTGCTTTGATAATTAACTACAAGTTATTTTATCAAGTTACATCACTACTCTGTATCCTTGGTGTACTCATCCATCAAATGGGGGTAATAACCATGACTTTAGGAGAATGAGAGGAGATAGGACATCTAAAGCATTTTAGCCCTGTGCCTGGACATACTAAGTAAGTACTACTAGTCTGTTTTTCCAGTTACTACAAAAAGAGCAAAGACTATGTACTTTTAAAAGAAATGAATCTATTTAGATAACAGGTTTGGATTTTGAAAGGTCAAGATTGGTGGTCCTATTAGTTTTGCTTCAGATGAGAGTCCCCTTGTCTGCACTGCATCGTGGCACATGGCATTAGGATGGGAGTTCATAGGAAAGGGAGAGGCCAAATGGCAAGACAGGAAATCTGAGATTATAAAGAAACCAGTTTCCCTTTTATAATAGCTTAATATTATAGGAACTAGCTGGGGTTCTACAAGATCTGAGGCAAGACAAATAGATGAAGAGATAGAGAAGTTATATTATTTTTAATAAACATAAAATGAATAGAAAAAAATAGAAATCACAACCAGGAAGCCGCTAACAAAGCTTAAGTTTCCTTCCACTTAAATGCTATGTTACAAGGACTGCAAACTTTGAAAAGTGCTAGCTAAAGACTTTCCTCTACTTTGGAATGGTAAAAACTTGGAAAATCTGTGTTAATGTAAGATGAGATGCTTATCTCAGAAAGGAAGCCCTAAAGCTCACCTATAATCCAGGTAGGCCCAGAGACAGCTCCATATCTTACACTAATAAACAGCAACAATCCAGACCACCCAGAACCATAGTCTGGTAGTGGAAATAAAAAGACAGCAGGTAACAGTTGCTATTTCAGTCTCTAACTCATTTCCTACATGGGAAACAAGATTTTTTTTCTTTTTTTTCTTTCTGTGTTAACCTTGTTTTTTTAAAAAATAAATCTTTGCTGCAATATTTATTGTCTGCAACTCTCCTTTTTGTGAGACAGCATGAAATTCTGATTTTAATGTATGGATCTCAACGATCTATGGGTTTGTGCAGTCCTCATCCATTCTCCAGTAACAGAATTACAGTAATCCCTTCTGAGGGCAGCACACTAGGCCCCAACATTGAACGACTCACCATAGCCCACCATTGCTTCACTGGGAACAAACTTACAAAATATGAAGTATTGGAGAAAACATAAAACTTTCCCTAAATCCTATCACTGCCCTATTAATGGTTACTGTACTGTTAGTTATTATCATCTGCTGTGGGTGGAGGCTGAAGCCTCCTTCTGTGATGAAACCACTCCCATCATTTATTAACAGTGTAATCTAAAACAAGTTGCTTCACTCTTCTGAACCTCAGTTTTCTCATTTGTAACCTCAGGATGGTAGTTTTCACCTAGATATATTGTAAACATTAAATGTTGTAATACATACAAATCTTAGTGAAGCATAATTGCTCCATAATTATGATAACAGACAAAAGAGCAAAAGTAAAACTTCCTCTTTTATACATTGTGTAGTTACTGGATTAATAGTAGACAAAAAGCAGTGTTTCTACAATATTATAGACATGACAGGAGCCACTGTTTTTTATACCAGAGTAAAGCAAAGGTCTAACTTTTCACACTCTTAGAAAGGGGAGATCACCTAGTTTCATGTACTTATTATGCACAGGACTCTTAAATCCATATTTTTATGTTGGTATATCCTCATGATTCTGAACTATTCCTGTTATTATTTCCAGGTGGATGCTTAGTATGAATCTCAAAATAAAAACAATCTAAACTAGGCTTTCTCCACTTTCTTGAGAAACTACAGACACAGAAGAAACTTAAAAGTCATCGCTTGTAAGCAAAAATATATTGATAAAGGAAATCTCCATTTCTATGAGTATTTCTTCTGCATCAGGGAGTTAAACAAATCATTGGAGGATCACTTTTTTTAATTTGGAAAAAGGATATACTTATGCAGCCCAGGTTGTCCTGGAATTCAGTTTCCCAAGTGCTGAAATTGTAAGTCAAAGTAGTGTGCATCACCTTTATCAGAGATTCTTAATGGAAAAGAGATTAACTTAAATCTATGTAACAAATACATTTTTAAATGTTTTTCCCTCAGCTTTCTGGTCTTACCCACATCCCCCTCGTTTTGTGTTTCTGAAAAAGATGACTAAAGCCTAACATAATCTTTTGAAATCTATTTCTGTGGTATACTCATTTTTATGGATTATATCTCATGTACAAATTAGGTAGTCATCTCAATAAACTTGTTTTCCTCTGCTTAATCTATCTTTATAGAATTCCTTCCCAACTAAGAACTGTGGAGGGTGAACAGAATTTTTTTTACCTCAAACACTTGATAAAAAGAATGTGATTCAGCTCCATGGAGGTGATATACTCTGTATCGAGTTAAACCTGAAGGCTGTCTGCTGGTCACACTTCAGGTAGGAAAGGCAACATATCCCTTGTTGAAGGTGAAATATATTTTAGGAATAGTCATTCCTAAAGTTTCTAGTATGCTGGGTATTTTAAACGAAAGAAACTTAAGACACTAGAGGACTGGAAGAGGCTTTAACCTGGAATGTTCTTGTCTGCCTCCAGTCCACATAGGCCAAAGAAGAAACAATTGTCTCTGATTCTTTCCCTGAGCTTTCAGTAGTAGCTCATAATTGAAAGAAGAAAGACTGTGGTCTGAACAGACTTTGTTTGTACACACCTCCATTTTGGCCCTATAGAGGATCATTTGCAATCCACTGCCTATTTTACAACTCCATAACTCTTTGTCTCAGACCATTTTATACACTCCAATCCCACTGAGTTGCCCTAAAATCATGTACTATTTCCTAACATTTCTCATTCTTCTGCTTTGTAAAAAACGCGGGGGGGGGGGGGGTAGCATATGTAAGCTTTCAAATCATTTTGGGTTAGTAGGAAATCACCCTCCTATGATTTTCCCCCAGGTAATGAGTTTGCCTCTTAGACACATAAATAATGTTGTAAGCCTATCTCTTAAATAATTGGTCTACTGTTAATTCACTTCAGTGATCTTTCAGAAGGTAAAGGAAAGTCTTTACTTTTGCACCTACAAAGGGGAATCTGCAAATCACAACTCTGTTTTCAGTACCATGGATAAGCTGAGTAAAGTCTATACATGTATAGTTGAAGTGTATAAATGGGGAACTCTCTTTTTATTTTATTTATTTTTTATTGTAAAGGTGATGTACAGAGAGATTACAGTTACATAAGTAAGGTAATAAGTGTTACCCCCTCCCCATTTTCTACGGTTTCCCTGCCCCACTCCCCTCTTCCCCAACATGTAAAGTTCATTTCTTTTTTTTTTTTTTTGGCCAGTCCTGGGCCTTGGACTCAGGGCCCGAGCACTGTCCCTGGCTTCTTTATGCTCAAGGCTAGCACTCTGCCACTTGAGCCACAACGCCGCTTCTGGCCGTTTTTTTTTTTCTGTATATGTGGTGCTGGGGAATCGAACCTAGGGCCTCGTGTATCCGAGGCAGGCACTCTTGCCACTAGGCTATATCCCCAGCCCTGTAAAGTTCATTTCTAACATAGTGTCTAATGAGTATCGCTGTGGCATTGGTTCACCCGTTGTCCCACTCTTATGTTTTATATTTTTACTTGAATTCTCTCCATGTTTCTGTAATATAAGTAGCAAGTTTTCATATGAGGAAACTGTGGGCCAGCAAGTGTAAAGGAGACTTAAGTGCTCTACTTTGACCCTAAATTCCTCCATTCTTTATATTTGTTGGTTGAGGGGCTTGAACTCAGGGCCTGGACACTGTCCCTGAGTTCTTTTGTTCAAGGTTGGAGCTCTACCACTTATTTGAGCCACAGCTCCAGTTCTGGTTTTTAAGTGGTTAATTGAAGATAGGAGTCTCAAGGGGACATTTCTGCCTGTGCTGGCTCAGATCTCAGGCTCCCAAGGATTGTAAGTGTGAGCCATTGGCGCCCAGCTTCCTCCATTCCTTTTACTATACTTCAGTCCCTATCTAATCAGAATTTAGTTGGGAAGAAAACTTCATTTCTCACTATATTTTTTATCTCTTGCATACTTTTCCTCTGTTTGTTCTGCCTAGTAGGATGTGTGTGTATTTTTTATTACCAGAAGTGTGGGAAAGTATTGACACTTGTGTTAGAAAAGGGGAAAGTTTAATGCAATCAAGTTAAAGCCTTCTTTGAAAGACTTACCTAGTTGTAGTATATTTTAAATTATATATGTATCTTTAAAAATCAGTCATTTAATGAAAATTATTTAATAATAGTCTAAATGAGTGTTTGTTTATGGAGGAGGAATTGAGATAATATCTAATCCCTTTCAGATAATCTAATAAAAAGTTTCTCAAGAGTTTGGTATGCTGAACACACACTAAAGACAAACTTCCATATTGAGCTATCTTGTATTTGTTACTTATGTACAGTAGGCAAGATTGGTAAGTGAGCTTCAAATAACTTTTTCAAAATCCCAAACACTTTGCCAACCGATTTAAGAGTGTAGTCAATCCTTATTAATTAGTCAGCCTTTCAGTCTGTCCGTATAATTCCGGGTAATACCTCATTAGCAAGAAATACTTATTGTTAATTATGACAAGGTCAGGGAAGTAATATCTTTCTGCATCTGAGAGAATATGTAAAATGTTAAGGAAAATGTTTCAGATAAAAACAAGACTTTAAATCAAATATCGAAATTATATCTGAAGAATGAAATCTATATAATCACTGTAAATTCTGAGTGCAAAGAAGAAAGTCTCAGAATTGGGTAGATGCTGAGTGGAGTGGTCAAAGAATGTCACTCTATTTGCTGAACTTTTCCCTTTTTTTGAAGGAATATGCTGTTGACTTCCTCACTAAGACCTAGAGATAATTTTAGTTATAATCCCCCTGTTTATTAAATTGTAGAGACCTTTTCTGGTTGTCTACCTAGGTTGGGAGAGGAATGAAAAGAGAGTTTTAAAAAAAGAGTATGGCAAGGTCCCTGACATACCACTTGCAAAGAGTATCAGCTCTCATATAATAAGTGTCTCTTCTATACCAGAAAATGTATAGATTATTTTCCTTGTTATCTACCTTATTCCATGAACTATGTCTGGAGGGAAGATAATAGAATGATTCCCAATTTATGCTTGAGAACTTTGAGAAACAATATGTTAGATGACTTTCCCATAGAAAGTAACAGTGCCATTAGAAGTCAGGCCAGAGTAACTCCTAACTCCAAGCTCATAATAAAATAAAAATATAACAAAACATTAATTATGGCAATATTAAGAATACTTTTGAACACAATTTAAACAAAATTTGGCATATAAAATATATTAATTGGAGGTCATCCAAAGTAAATAGTATCTTCATATGATACTATTAAGAAATAAAAAGGCAAATAGAGGCAGAAAAATATATTTACAATCCCTATATTTGAAAAAAGGACTGTTATTTACCACATATAAAGGGCACTAACAGAAAAATTAAATGATAACCTCATGAAAATAACAAAAGACATTTTACCAATATACCTACAAGAATGGCTAGTAACTGCATGAAAATATTTTCAACCTCATTAGTTACCAGAGAAATGCAAATTAATCCACAAAAGTACATAAAACTTAGAAGACTAATGACACAAATAACTTACAGGAGAGTAAAGCAATAATAATTCTTATAGAGTATTGATAGACATGGTAAAGTCATATATAAAGTATAAAATATTAAGTCTAAACAATATGCTTATTTTATATAAAGGCAACATTATATGACCTAGAAATTTTGCTAGAAAAAAACATACATCCACAGAATAAGTCTTATGTGAAGGTTCATAGCAGAATAATTCATAATGGCCCCAAAATACAGAGACTACAAATGACCACAAGCTGTTGAACCGATACAATCTGTGTTATACTCAAGCCGTAATTAAAAAAGAAAAGCTGCCTATGGAAATAAAAGCATGCATAAAGTTCATAGGCCTTAGGCTGAGTTAAAAAACTCTAATCATCAAGGAGTATACTCTATAATATTTCATTGACATAAAGTTCTAAATATATAAAGTAAACTATAGTTTAAAGAAAAGAAAGTAAAGCCAAGGGTTGCATATGGCAGGAGTGAGGGTGGGAAGTTTGTGAGGAAAGTAGACTCAAAAGGACCAGGACATATATTTTCAACCTTAATTGGGGTGGTGATTGTTTGGGTTATATTTGTCAAATCTAATCAACCCAAACAGTTAAAAATTATATTTTCTTATGTATATCCACTAAGGAAAAATCTTAACGTTTATAAGGGGAAAATTCCTTTGAGAGAGATTCTGACTGAAAGAAAATCTGACTCAAAAAACAAGTCAACCACATCAGCTACCATTGTTAGGATGCTACCTAAGAATTCACTTTCTGTCAGTGCAGCGCAATCCAACCCATCAATCAAGGAAATCCATGTTACATAAATAGAGACACAATAGCTTCCATTTGTGGCTATTATTCTCATAGATGATAGCTACATTACTTAGGGTTTTTTCATTGCTCTGAAGAAATACTTGAGAGAGAAGAAAACTTAAGGGGAGAAAAGATTTTTAAGGGATCAAGGTTTCAGAAGTAGCAATCCACTACGGCAGGGAGGATATGGTAGAGCAGAGCAATTTGTGTGATGGAAGTCTGGAAGAGGCCAGGGAAAGACATAATCCCATGTATCTACTTCCTCCAAGTGGACCTAACTTTTCAGTTTCACCACCTTCCAACAATATATTCAAATTTTGAGTCCACCAATGGAGTGAATCATTGATTGGGTTAGAGCTTCATGATCGTTATAACATTTGGGGAATGTTCTTTCAGATACCCTTAGGGGTGTGCTTTACTCATTGCAAACATGCTTCTTAATTCACTTATCCATCAAGAGTACCAATCACAGCAGCTTTTCCTGTCTTCACAGAGCTGTCACCAAATGGAACCACAAGCAGGCAGAGAACGTTTGTGCCCATATATATTCCTTATTAAAAATAACTGAATTTGATTGCTGAACAGCATAAATCTATCAAGAGGAAATTAATAAAGAAAATATAGGAAGTAAAGAAAATATCTATCACAATAAATTAGACTGTGAACAATCTTAATTAGCTTAATCAAATTCTGGTATCCTCCAATCTAATTAGGACTCACTTTGAACTTCCCTAGCTTTGAAAAGTTGCCCTAGGTCTTGGCCTGGCCGCAAGTGCTGTTTGCCACCTGCCTAATCTGTTGGCTGTGGTTAAAGCTGTGGGCATGGAGCTGGTCACTGTAGGCTCTGAAACCTCTTAATCACTCGCTAACTATAATTACTCTCTGCTAAGACCATATCTATTCCTGACTCACAGGCTGTTCTCACTTCAGTCTAAAGTTTTGGTATTCTTCCTAGACTGAGAATGGAGAAGCAACATCTTCACCTGACTTAAAAGATGAAAACCTGAACTTTAACAAACATGGTAATATATAGAATGACTATTGCCTGTTCAGATAAAAAAAATCCTTTTAGGGGATTCTTTATGACTACTTTGAAAACTCCTTTTTAGTTTTAGAAATTAAAATATTTCATTAATATAAAACATATGTAACCTAAAAATTAGTATTTAATGCATTTAAATATCATCAAGTACAAATATATCATTTCCAGGGCTTTTACATTATGCCAAAATATCACTTTTTTTTTGCAGTTGTGGGGATCAATCTCAGGGCATTGTTCAAGTTGGGCAAGCACTCTGTCACTGTACTATATCCCCAGTGTCTAAGATAACACTATTATAACAGATATCAATACGGATCTCCTTGATTAACACTTCTAATTCCTGCAGAAGTTATTTACCATCTACAATTGATTGATTTTTCAAAGAGAATTGACCAGTAGATACCCTTCTTTTCTTTTCTTCTTTTTCAAGAATGTTTCTGTATTTTGAAAATACAGGATCCACCATTTTAAGTAGTTGCTCAAAATAGCACTTTACTCATAGAGAGATTATGTGACATTCTCCCATGATACAGAGGATGAGGTTTCAGAAGAGATCCTAGAGAGGAGATAAGATTCTCCTTACTGAACTCTGCCTTGCAGATGCCACTGTGTAATTTGTGGTGAGTCATAGGGCTAGAATAGCAAGTATGGCAATATGGATTTTGTTGGACATAAGCAAACTAGTAGAGTCCATTCTGACATTTATCTTGAAAATTATTTCAAATATAATGGTTAATGTAAGTATAATTTGATTAGCCATGAAATGCTACATATAACAAATGGGAAAAACGAAGACATATTTGAAAATTTTCTAACTTTGCTTTGCTTCTCTAAAGAACTATACACAGGTTGTTCCAGTCATTTTAAAAAAGAACTATGACTTTGTATATTCCAAATTCATCACATATTGTTAACACTTACATATCAAGGTTGAATATTCCCTTAACATGTTCTTGTTCTGTTCTAGAAGTCAGAAAGACATAAATTGAAACATCAATTCTGTTGCTTTTTTGTTTCTGTGTCGTTAAAATAAGTAATGTCTGCCAAGTATCCCACTTGAAGTTCTGCTAGAGATGTAGGCTTGTTCTTCCTTCATTATGTGCTCCCAAGTTGCCTTTTAAATTAGAGATATATCTGCCCTTGGTTGTTTCAAAAATTCTTCCCAAACTGATTTCTTTTGATAAATGAAAAATCTTTGACATTTTAAATCTTGATTATGTATAACAGCTGTATTATACCATTTTGTGGGTGAGACAACCTTAGATTCAAGTAAGTTAATAAGATACCTATGAGTAATATATTTTAGATTAATTTAATATCACATCTTATTTTTATAAAAGGGTATGTGATCAAAATAATACAAACATAAAGTAAATAAATATATTATTATTTTTTCCTTCAGTTCATGCGTAAGAATACGCTCCTCGAATTATCCACATTTTATGATTCTATATGGTTTGAGTTTTTTTTATAAATCTTTTTCCTACCCAAATGAGTTTGCAAAGCTAGTTCTCTTCTTTCCCAGAACTTTTACAGAAGTTATATCACTTTAAACCATTTTCATATTTCTTCCAAGGATAGCTAATAATATTATTCCTTTGATCAAACTTTATAATAGTTGTATCCTGAAGATACAAAGATTTGGTAAACACAAATCTTTAACAGAAAAATTAAATCCTTTCATGATCTGACCCCTGTCTTCTTGGGTCTTAAGTTCCACCCTAGACTACAGGGATATCCTTTAGTGATACCACACAGATGAAAGTTTGTATGTATGCCATAAGGAGCCAGGAGCTCATAGCTCATGCAATCTTAACTAGTGAGGTGGCTGTGAACTGAGGAGATCAAGGTTCAAAGCCAGCCCAGGTAGAAAAGTCTATAAGACTCTATCTCCAACTAACCAGGAACAAACCACTCAGGTGACAAAGTGCTAGTGGTGAGCAAAAACAATAACAAGAACACAAGTCCTTGTGTTCAAATCCCAGTAGAGACAACACACCAAAAATATGCCATAGTATTTCACACTTTCCTATATTCACAGGTGTATCTTCTAATTGGAATGTGACATTTTCTTTCTTATTGCTTGATGCATTCTGTAATTCCTGGCCAAGAGTCACATACATTAAACAAACATCTCTGATCCTCCTAGGCAAAACTAAGTTATTATAAAGTTATCATAATTGGGGCTGGGGATATGGCCTAGTGGCGAGAGACCTTGCCTTGTATACATGAGGCCCTGGGTTCGATTCCCCAGCACCACATAAACAGAAAACGGCCAGAAGTGGCGCTGTGGCTCAAGTGGCAGAGTGCTAGCCTTGAGCAAAAAGGAAGCTAGGGACAGTGCTCAGGCCCTGAGTCCAAGGCCCAGGACTGGCCAAAAAAAAAAAAAAAAAGTTATCATAATTAAGAGAACATATTGGTAGTATAGGAAAAGACAAATCCATGAAAAATAATAGAGCATCAAAATAGAATCATAAACACCTAAGAATGTAGCTTGTGTTTCAGTGGGAATGTCAATTAAATAATACTAGAACAACTGGCTGTTTCTTTTGAAAAAGAACAAAAAAGGAAAAAAAAATTGAACCATAGCATAGAACTATATAAAAATGAAAACAAATATATTATTATATCTCTTTACATGCAAAAGCGGTTTTATTTTTACTTTTTGTTGCCAGTACTGAGGCTTAAACTCAGGACCTTAGTGTTGTCCCTTAGCTTTTTCACCCAAGGCTGGCTCTCTACCACTTTAGCCACAACTCTACTTCCTAGTTTTTGGTGTTTAGTTACAAATAAGAGTTTCATACTTTCCTGCCCAGGCTGGCTTTGAATTGTGATCTTCAGATCTCAGCCACCTGAATAGGTAGGAGTACAGGTGATGCTACAGTTGCCGGATAATATTTTTATTGGGATGAGGTGATATTGTAGCTTTTATTTTCATTGGCCTGGAGATTAGTAACGTTGATGATTTTCTTAATACTTGATTCTCTTTACATTTAAAAGTCCAGTTATTCCTTTCTTTGTTACATATTTTGAATATTTACCTCTTATATATATGTATATATATATATATAGTGTGTGTGTGTGTGTGTGTATGTGTGTGTGTGTGTTTTCCCAATTCACAGGATGACTTTTGCCTTTCACTTTGTTTACCAGTATATTTTCTGTGGTTTTCAGTTTCACTTATTTTTTTGTTTTTGGTACATGTGATTTTGGTATCCTATCAAAAACAAATCATTGACAAGACCAATAGAAAGAGGCTTTTCTTTATATTTTTTCTGAGATATTTTAAAAAATAATTTTATATCTTAAATTCAGGAATTTAATTCATTTTGAGTTTATTTTTAATATACTGTAAGTTAAGGATCCAGTTTCATTAATACCATATTTTCATGGTGTATGGTTATGTATAAATCATCCAGAATTGCACTTAAGCCAAATGAACCTAACAGCTTAGCAGAAAAATCCATCCAATAGCAACAGAATGTACATTCTTCTTAAGTGTAATGGAGCATTTCCCAGGACACATCCTATATTACACCACAAAACAAGGCTTAACAACTTTAAGAAGACTAAAATAATATCAAGTATCTTTTCTGACCACACTGTTATGAAACTAGAAATCAGTAGCAGAAGGAAAACTGGAAAATGGACAAATATTTGGAAATTAAACCAATTCCTAAGCAATCAGTGGGCCCAAGACTATAGTGAGGGAAATTATATTGGGAACACCACACAGAAACCTTTGGGACACAGCTTATTCAGTTTCAAAGGAAAGCTTGCAGTCATAAAGAGAAACAACGTTTTCTGAATTAAAAAAAAACTAACATTATATATCCAGGAATTTAAAAAAGGAAAAAAAAACCCAAAGTTCTCTAAAAAAAATAAAGATCAGAGAAGAAATAAACCAATTAGAAAATATAAAAGAAGTAGATCAATCTTGACAAAGTTAAGGAACAGTCTGTTAATAACTTCAGAAATTAAACAAAATTAAAAAGCCCTAAGCCAGTCTAAGAGAAGTGATTCAAATAACTAAAATCAGTAATGAAAGTAGAGCTATTACAACAGAAACCTCAAAAAATAAAATGAATCATAAGGGACTATTTTGAACAACTGCATGCCAATGAATTGCATAACCTAGAGGAAGTGGATAAATTCCTAGAAAATACAACTCACCAGGACTGAATCAAGAAGAAATAGGAAGCTGGAGCAAGAACAGTAATATATAAAAAGAGTTCACAGTAGTAATTCAAAATCTTTCATCAATGGAAGGGCCAGAATCAGGTGTATTCACTGCTAAATTCTAGCAAACATTCAAAGAATACAAATCTTCCTCATCTTCCAGAAGACAGGAACAGAACACTTTCAAAGTCATTTAGGAAAACAGAAGTACTTATATACCAAAGCTGGACAAAATGCATGAAAACAAAGCCAAGCCAACAAAGGAATAGGGGACAATACTTTTGATAAATACAGATACAAAAATCTCCAATAAAGTGTTGTATATATTTTATATATTTGTTCATTATTTTTATTTTACTTTATTTTTATCTTTAAGTAGTTGTACAATAAATTTGCCATTCAACAGAGTATATGAATACAATGAATGTGAATCAATATCACCCCTTTCATCATTCTCCTACATCCCCCGCCCTCTCTAACAACTCCAACTCTTCCCTCAATTTTCTTAATTTTGTAGAATATGTATTGAATTATAGATTTTAACATACGTATTTGTCACAGTAACTACATGAAACAGGTTAAAATCATAGAGTACTCTGGCTGTCAACAATGTTAACTAATTTACTTATTATTTACTTTATTTATATTACCTGGCATTAGTAATATATTGGTCAGTATATTAAAGTTTTAGAGATATTCTCTAATCTCAGTTATGTGGGAAGTGTGGGCAGGAGGACCACAGACCAGGGCCAAGCAAAAAATATTAATAGGGAGAACTATATAAGAAACAACTAGATCAAAAAGTTGGAGGTGGGGCTGGGGATATGGCCTAGTGGCAAGAGTGCTTGCCTCATATACATGAAGCCCTGGGTTCAATTCCCCAGCACCACATATATAGAAAACAGCCAGAAGTGGCACTGTGGCTCAAGTGGCAGAGTGCTAGCCTTGAGCAAAAGAAGCCATGGACAGTGCACAGGTCCCCAGTCCAAGGCCCCCGGACTGGCAAAAAAAAAAAAAAGTTGGAGGTGTCATTCAAGTAAAGGATTGCACATCTAGCAAGCAAAGCACTAAGTTTAAATCTCAGAAACATCCAAATAATTCCCCTGTTAAAAAATATCTATTTGTTTAACCCAGACTTTGCAACCTGGGTTGGTAGAACAAATATTTTTAATTTTTTTTTTTTTTTTTTGGCCAGTCCTGGGCCTTGGACTCAGGGCCTGAGCACTGTTCCTGGCTTCTTCCAGCTCAAGGCTAGCACTCTGCCACCTGAGCCACAGCACCCTTTCTGGCCGTTTTACATATATATGGTGCTGGGGAATCGAACCGGGAGCTTCATGTGTAGGAGGCAAGCACTCTTGCCACTAGGCCATATTCCCAGCCCCAAATATTTTTAATTTTATTCCTAAATTTCTGACTACATCAGTGTTTCTATTGAACAAATTCAAGAAATCTTATAGGTAATTGGAGCATAGGATTATTCCAGGGGAAATAAAGAAGGTATAAATTTGTGACTTAATTTGCAGTTTTTATTTGTCCTTTTAAAAGATCATGAAATGCCCCATGTTTTTGTTATAGTGATGTAATGTCATGAATAAAATGATGTGATGATTTATTTAAGTTATTACACTTAATTCATCTGACTTAGCATGACTTTTCATTTTGACTGTCATCCTCTATTTCACTTATAAGCTAAAACAAATCGTTTCTACCGCTTTATAAATTAAGATACATATTTTCCCACCAGGTATTAAATGAACTATTTTACATTATAAAGACAGAATAGTACAGCATTAGTGTGAGAGATATCATTGGATGAGGACAACTTAGACAAGACTAAGAATTGGTTTCTGTTTAAGGTGGAATGATAAGTCAGAAAGGTATCCCTATATCAATTTTTATATTAATTGTTAAGGGTTACACCATTCAGGTACATAAAATTAGATTCTAGAACTACAATTTATATTGTCATTAATTTCAGAAGGCTAAGGTAGTGCAAAATAAAGGCAATTAAACAGAAGAAAGTTAAAAATACAGGCAAATATATATGAAAATATAAGAAATTAAAACGTTTTAAACATTGGAAAAAAACAAAAAGAGACTTAATATCTTATGGTTTCATTTAAAACTACCATCCAAAAACCCTCATTCTTTTTTTTTGGCCAGTCCTGGGCCTTGGACTCAGGGCCTGAGCACTGTCCCTGGCTTCTTCCCGCTCAAGGCTAGCACTCTGCCACTTGAGCCACAGCGCCGCTTCTGGCTGTTTTCTGTATATGTGGTGCTGGGGAATCGAACCTAGGGCCTCGTGTATCCAAGGCAGGCACTCTTGCCACTAGGCTATATCCCCAGCCCCCAAAACCCTCATTCTTCAACAAAAAAATTAAGTTGTTCTCAAGCATATATTTTACAAAACTATTGACCATTGATTTGCATTTTACCATTTGTCTCACCATTTTGATGTTCCTTTTCCCTTCCCTGATTTAGACATATATACACTACCCAGGGTACCAAAATCAAATACAGTTACAACAGGGGCTAAACCATAGGAAAGATAAAAGAAAAAAGAAATAATTTTACATAGTGGGTTAAAAATGACAACAATAATGATAAACCGCTGAACCAATACAACAGCAATACTTGAAAGACAATAAGTTGTAAACCAACTGTACAACTGCGGAGAGGGAGGGGAATTGGGAAGATGGGTGAGCGGGAGAAAAATGAAGGAGGAGGTAACAAGTTTGACAAGAAATGTACTACCTCACTATGTAACTGTAATCCTTCTGTACATCACCTTGACAATAAAAACATATTGACCATGTGCCATGCTACAAATCAAATATGTAACACATTGTAATTTAAGGGATGTAGTCAAAACTGTGTTTCAAGAGAAATTCATTGACTTTGTGTTTATATTGCAGAAAAAATAGGGGTCTGGGAATATGGCCTAGTGGTCCAGTGCTTGTCTCTCATACATGAAGCCCTGGGTTCTATTACTCAGCACCACATACGTAGAAAAAGCCAGAAGCGGCGCTATGGCTCAAGTGGCAGAGTGCTTGCGTTGAGCAAAAGGAAGCCAGGGACAGTGCGTAGGGCCTGAGTTCAAGCCCCAGGACTGGCAAAAAAAAAAAAGAAGGCAGGAATTTGGGAAGTTCTAATGAAGAACATAGTAAGAATCAGCAGAATAAAGAAACAGAAATAAAATAGTACGGAACCATAATACTAGTATAATAGGAAAACTAGTAAAGATAATTACAGGCACGAACCACTAGTGCCTGGATTTCTAAATATATATGAAAACTGGCCAGAAATATACTTAAATACTTATAGCTACTATCTTGAAATTATAGGATTCTTTTTCTGAAATCTGTATTTTTGTTATTAATTACTTATGGACAGAAGGACAAACTTTTTTATTGTAAAGGTGTTAAAGAAGAAATGTACTCATTACCTGACTTAGGTAACTGCAAACCCTCTGTACATCACCTTTACTATTTAAACTTACTTTTTTTTTTCCTTTTTTATGTCATTTTTTTCCAAATATTTATTATCAAACTTATGTACAGAGAGGTTACTGTTTCATACGTTAGGCATTGGATACATTGCTTGTACTGTTTGTTACCTTGTTCCTCATACCCCTCCTCCCCCTTTCCCTTTCCCCCCCTGAGGTGTTCAGTTCACTTACACCAAACAGTTTTGCAAGTATTGCTTTTGTAGTTGTTTGTCTTTTTTTAGCCTGTGTCTCTCGATTTTGGTATTCCCTTCCAATTTCCTAGTTCTAATACCAGTATAGACGGTTTCCAATATACTCAGATTAGATTACAGAGATAGTGAAGATAGAACCACAGGAAGGTGCTGCAAGAACATCATCTATAGCAGAAGCTACAAATACACATGGGACATTGAAAGTAGTTACAACTGTGATATAACAATCATTTCCATAAAATGGAGTTCATTTCAATAGCATCATCTTATATGTTCATAATGGTATAGCTATTGGGCTCTTGTGATCCTCTGCTATGACTTCCCTAAACCTGTGCTAATTATTCCCAATAAGGGAGACGGTAGAGTCTATGTTTCTTTGGGTCTGGCTCACTTCAATTAGTATAATTTTTTTCCAAGTCCTTCCATTTCCTTACAAATGGGGCAATGTCATTCTTTCTGACAGAGGCATAAAATTCCATTGTCTATATGTACCACATTTTCCTGATCCATTTGTCTACTGAGGGGCATCTTGGTTGGTTCCAGATTCTGAGCTATGACAAATTGTGCTGCGATGAACATTGTTGTGCTGGTGGCTTTACTGTGATTTTGTGTGTGGTCTTTGGAGAGATACCCAAAAGTGGGGCTGCGGGGTAATAGGGGAGTTCTATATTTAGCCTTCTGAGGAATCTCCATACTGCTTGCCAGAGTGGCTGAACCAGTTTACATTCCCACCAACAATGAAGTAGGGTTCCCTTTTGGCCACATCCCCTCCAACAATTGTTATTGATGGTTTTCTTGATATATGACATTCTTACTGGGGTGAGATGGAATCTCAATGTTGTTTTGATTGGCATTTCTTTTATGGCCAGTGATGTAGAGCACTTTTTCATATATCTCCTGACCATTCTCATTTCCTCATCAGAGAAGTCTCTTTGTAAGTCTTTAGCCCACTTGATGAGGGGGCTACTGGTTCTTTGCAGTTTTGTTTTGGAGAAATGTAATTTTTTTAGTTCTGCATAAATTTTAGATATAAGGCATTTGTCCACTGAACGGCTGGTAAAGATCTTCTCCCAGTCTGTAGGCTTTCTGTTTATCTTGCGAGCTATGTCCTTTGCCGTGCAGAAGCTCTGCAGTTTGATGCAGTACTATTTGTCCAAAGTTTCCTTGATTTGTAGCCTTTCTGGGTCATTGTTAAGGAAGTTCCGTCCTGCGCCAAGGAGCCCAAGTGTTTCTCCTACTCCTTCCTTTAGTGTTTTCAGGGTGTCTGTTTTGATTTCGATGTCTTTAATCCATTTGGAATTGATTTTGGTGCAGGGTGATATATAAGGATCTAGTTTTAGTTTGTTGCATGTGTTGAGACAGTTTTGCTAGCACCGTTGGTTAAAGAGGCTATCTTTCTCCCAAACTATTGTTTTAGCTCCTTTATCAAAGATTAAGTAGGCATAGTTCTGTAGGTTCATTTCGGTATCTTCAATTCTGTTCCATTGGTCTTCAGGCCTGTTCCAGTGCCAATACCAAGCTGTTTTTATTACTATAGCTTTATAATACAGCTTGAAGTTGGGTATTGTAATTCCTCCAGCACTGTTCATTCTGCTTAGGATTGTTTTTGCTATTCTAGGTCTTTTATTGATCCATATGAATTTCTGGATTGCTTCCTCTATTTCATTAAAAAATGGTGTTGGGATATTAATGGGTATTGCATTGAATTTGTAGATCCCCTTTGGCAATATTGCCATTTTGATTATATTAATCGTCCCAATCCAAGAGCATGGGAGGTTTTTCCATATCCTTAGTTCTGACTTAATTTCGTTTTTGAAGCTTTTAAACTTCTCATCAAAGAGGTCTTTCACTTCTTTGGTTTAGGTTATTCCTAGGTATTTTATGATTTTGGGGGCCATTGCAAAAGGATTTGCTTTCCTGATTTCAGCCTCACTTTTTCCGCATCCAGAAATAAAACCATGTGGTTCTTTACCTTGCTCTGGTTGATGTGGTGGATTACATTAATTGACTTGCGTATATTGAACCAACTTTGCATCCCTGGGATGAAACCAGTTTGATCGTGGTGTATGATTTTTTTGATGACCTGTTGAAATCGATTGGCCAGAATTTTGTTGAGAATTTTTGCGTCTATGTTCATCAGGGAAATCGGTCTATAGTCCTCTTTCCATGATGAGTCCCTGCCTGGTTTTGGGATGAGGGTTATACTGGCTCATAGAATGTGTCTGGTAGTGAACGTTCTCTTTTAATTTCATTGAAGAGTTTGAGAAATATGGTGTGAGTTCTGTTTTGAAGGCCGTGGAGAATTCTGCAGTGAATTCATCTGTACCTGGGCTTTTCTAGGATGGGAGATCATTTATTGCCATTTCTATTTCAAAACTGGATATGGATCTGTTTAAAAGGTTTAAATCTTCATGGTTAAGTTTGGGGATATGAATTTTTTCTAGGAAATCATCCATTTCCTCCAAGTTCTTGAATTTGATGGCATAAAGTTTTGCAAAATAGTCCCTTATTATTTTTTGAATTTCGGTTATTTCTTTGATGTTACCTGTTTCATCTCTTATCTTGTTTATTTGAGTGTGCTGCCTTCGTTTTTTGGTCAGGTTTGCCAGGGGTCTGTCTATCTTGTTGATTTTTTCAAAGAACCAACTCTTTGTTTTGTTGATTCTTTCGATGTTTTTTCGTCTCTAATTGATTTAATTCTGATTTGATTTTAATTATTTGCTTCCGTCTATTGACTCGGGGTTTGGCTTGTTGTTCTCTTTCAAGGAAATTAAGGTGCTTCCTTAAATTATTGAGTTGCTGATTCTCAAGTTTGTTGGTGTATGCACTCAGAGATATAAGTTTTCCTCTGAGTAATGCCTTTGCTGTGTCCCAAAGGAGGTGGTACTTTGTATCCTCATCTTGGTTGAATTCCATAAACATTTGAATTTCCGTTTTAATTTCTTCAATGTCCCACTGATGGTTCAGCAGTGTGTTGTTTAGTCTCCATGAAGTGTAGGATTTTCTGTGGTTGCTGTTTGAGTTGAGCTCTAATTTTATTCCATTGCGGTCTGAGAGAATGCAGGGAATGGTTTTGATACTTCTGAATTTGTACAGATTTTCTTTGTGCCCTAAGATGTGATCTATTTTGGAGAATGTTCCATGTGCTGCGGAGAAGAATGTGTATTCCATTGTTGCTGGGTGGAATATTCTGTAGATGTCGGTTAAGTCTAGTTGGTCTATGCAATTATTTATTTCTGTGGTTTCTTTGTTCAGTTTTTGGCGTGTTGATCTGTCCAGAGGTGATAGTGGGGTGTTAAAGTCCTCAATGTGTTTGGGTCTATGAGCTTCCTGTTCGTGTCTTGAATCTCCTGTAGTGATTTGTTTTGTTGATTAGACTGGATTTGCATTGATTTTTTATCTTTCTCCATAGAATCTAGGGAATCTTCAGCTCCTGAGATTCGATCTTCTGCTTCAGTTAGTCGGGACTGTAGGCTAGCTACTTGATTTCGAATCTCTCTTTTCCTTCTGAATGGTCTTTTCTGATGATTTCCATGTCATCTCTTAGGTCTTGCATGGACTTCTTTATTTCATTAATTTGGTTTTGAGTGCTGTCTCTCAAATCTTTTACCTGGGTTCCTATCTTTTCATTTGACTCTTGAAGTTCATTTATCTTTCTATTTGTTGAGGCCATGAAATTCTCCATTAATTTTTGATTTGCCTCCTCACGGTCTAGAATAATTGACTGAAGGGATTCAAACTTTTCATTTATCATTAGACTTTGTAGAGCATTTTGGGGATTCTCTTCTATGTCTTAGATTGACTGCTCTGTTTCCTGCTTGTTTTGAGAGGGAGAAAAGACTCCATTGTTTGCCATCTTTCTTGTGTTTCTTTTGCCCATTTGGATTGGGAATGCCAATCTACAATCACCTGTGAGCACTGTTTAAGACCCAAAGCAGCCCTTACCAAGCACTGTTGTATAAATCATATAAGTTCACAATATTTTACAGATAACCTTGTATACCTGTGTATAAAATTAGTTTTGGTGTTCCTAAAAATTACAATTTCAATATAACAACTGATCCTGGGCCTTGTATTCAGTAGTTACTTATGTACTGTTACAACCCTATTAGCAATTCTTGTTCTTATATTAAGTTCTTTTAGGACTGGCTTTCTCTATGAACCCCTTTGATTCACTCGGATTATGCAGGGATACTCTCTATCCAATAACCAGGAGTCAATGGAAGCTGGAGTTCCAGGCAGTAATTCAAGAGGGTAAGTTAGAGGTAGTAAAGAGAATAGAGTAAAATGTATTGGGGGTGGTGGTGATTTTGGTTTGGTTTCAGTGACGTGGAAATGTGGAGAGGAGTAGAATCAGTAGAGAGAACAAGGTTAAAATGATAGACAATGAAGCGTTAGCAGAAAAGAGTGGAGGTGTTATTCATAGGAAAGTAATTTTTAAAGAAAGAGAACGCAAAGAGAGAAATAAAGTAAATACTGCAAGACAGATGCACAAAACAGAGAAAAATTAATTTAAAAAGAAAAAATAAAATGAAAAAAAAAACCAGAAAAACAAACAACCAAAACAAACAAACAGCTAAAAATGGAAACCAAAAAAACCAATGATGTTCCAGAAGTGAAAAAATTAAAAAAATTTTTTTTTAAGTTTAAAAAATGTTTGAAAAGAGAAGAAAAAAAAATGGAGTCCTCCTTGTTTGGGTGGTCTTTCCCCAGTCTCTGTTTTCCTTGAGATGGTCTGCAGTCTATTTTGCTGCTTGGCTGGTTTGACTTGCTTTCAGTTTGCAGGGGGTGGATCTGTTCTGACCTTCTCCCCTGTTGGTGCAATCCTGGGTCTCTGTGGTTCTCACAGCTTGTAGGTAAGCCTTGGGCGTCCTCTGTAGATGGGGACGTGAGCAGTCTCAGGAACCGTGGCTCCTCTGTCTGCTGTGTGACCGTGGCCTTTAACCCCTGGCTTTGAATAGGCTGTGGACTCAGCAGGGCGGGGCGCCTCTGGACTGGTTTACCCTGCTGAGAGTTGCTTGCCTTGGGGAGGTTCCTCCCTCCTGGGTGGGGTGACCTCCTTGGCAGACGTGGCTATGGAATGCAGCTCTGTTTTGGGCTGGGAATTGGGCTTCGTCTGTGACGGGACCGTTTATCTGTCTCAGGAACTCTTTGTTCCCCCATCTGGTGTTTCCGTGCCGCCGGTAGCTGCTGGCTGCTTTCGCTTTAAATTTAGAAATTCCGGCGGGCAGGACGGGGCACCTCTAGCTGAGCCGTGGCCCAGGATAAGCCTCCCGCCTGGGCAGGGGGCGTTCTCCTGGGTGGAGCTGGCTTTCACTGGTCGGTCCCTCTTGCCCTTTTCAAAGATGGCTCCTTTGTCCTCGCTTTCCCCAGGCCCACTTTGGTTCCAATTTGGTCTGACCCTATGCCAGTGGCAAAGATGGCGCTCTGCTCTGGCGGTAGGGGAAGGGCTACCTTCCAGAAGCTGCTCTGTGGGCGCGAGTGAGAATATCTTTTGTGGGGTAATCACGCTTTTTCTGCATTTCAGGTCGTCCGTGCTCAGCCGCAGTCTGGAGGATTTCTCCCTGGTCTCCGCTGTGTGCTTTAGCTGTGCGGAGTACGGGTTGCTGTGCCAGGCGCTGTGCCGTTGCCGGCACTGGCGCGGTGGCAGGACACCACCTGGAGTTCAAATCTGTGTTTTCAGACCAGCAAAGTCGATTTTTCCTTCCTGGCCAGAATCCCTGTACTGTTAGAACTTACTCTGGTTGTCTTTCTAGGAGTAAAAGTTTCTATGGGGTGAGAAAACTGCGATGTCAGAGGGAGCTCAGCTAGGGCTCTGCTGCTCCTCTGCTCTCTTTCCGGAATTCACTATTTAAACTTTCTTTATCATTAATGTATTTCTAAATTTTCTACCATGAATATTTATAATTGTAATAATCAACAAATATATAACTGTCAACATCCCTTTTCAAATAGAGAAACAAACCAGATTCTTAATGTGGTGTTTTTGGACATGAAAAGAGGTGTAGCAACAGAGTCAGGCCCAGGAAATCTGTGTGCAATCTTCATAGCTTGTCTACACCAGATGTCACTTCCCAGATTCTAGGTTAAGCCCTTGCTTCTAGCTTCCCTCACTATGCCAATTGGTGTGTATCCAGGAACTTTTAACTAGTTGAGCCATTCATCTGAACAAAAACCCAGGTGAGAGCATAAAAAAGTAAATGTCCCAAAAGGCATTTCTAAACTAAATGTAAATTATTTATGACCCCACCTCCTCTGCATCCACAATTTTGTTACTCTTCTCTGTTTTATTATTTTGCAACATAGAAAATATAAAGATTTTAATTTATTTATAGAATTCTCATTAAAGATTTTAAGGAACACAACTTAGCCCAACAAAAACTGAAGTGAGCCTTAAAGTCATCAAATGAAAAGTTGCCAAAGCCTCCACCTTTAAAGGCTACCCCCAAGTGATCCTTTCTCTAGTTACTCTCTGAGCAGTATTTCCTGGAGGAGTCTCAAGGTCTTGGTTTGATAATTCTTTGGTCTGACAGATTTGTTTGTTTGTCCTGTCCTGCAGCCATTAGGTACTTATGTTGTGAAATATGTCTGCTGCTGGCTCATCTCTTTCTGAATTCGGGTTATCCTCTTATTGTTGTTAAAGTTCCTACATTAACAGGATTCCTAGCTGTCCCTAGGGTTGGTGAGTCAAGGTAATTGCCCTGAGCCTCTCATTAGGGGAAATGGTGGATACATACCATTGGCAACTGTACAGAAATTCAGTTGGGGGACACAAAGGAAAGAGCCTTTGCCAAAGCATGCCAGAAAAATACATGAGACACATTTGCCACCAGATCTTAACCTTCCTCCTCCCACCAGCACAAAGGAATAAACATTGCCTAGGAAATAGCCTTTCCCAAGTCTACTTCTCTGTATATGACTGAGGCTGCCTGTTCATAAGCTCTTTTCCATTTTTTAGGCCAATTTTACTGGATATAAATGTAGGTTTTGGAGCAGAAAAACACACAGGATAATTTGTCACAATGTTCCACTGAATGACTTTAGCATTATATTAGATTTACCAACCAGCACGTCCACTGAATGTAGAATGGCTTTATTTGAGCAATTTACTTGAAGCAAATAAGTTTATAAAAGCAATCTGTGCTACAATACTCCAAAGAGAGGGAGCACCATGGATTTCAGTGTGTGTGGTAAGGCAAAAGACTTTGGCTCTAGGGAGTATACTGGTCTCTTATCTCTCAGTGTAATCATGCCACGACATTATAGGGATGCCACATAATTTATGTGGGCTTGGGCTTAGAAAGGAACCTAATATTTTATTTTTCATTACTTTTTACCACCTTATTGACATTCTGAGGCAATTTGGACTAATGGATAACATTAGGCTGTCCTATTAGGGCCAGCATTGAATACCAGCTTCATATCTTCTTAAACAAGTCAGTTTGCTCCTTTCTGAAGTTTAGTTTTCTGTCATGGCGAGTAACTCTCTGTTTAAACATATTTTCTATATTCTGAGACTCATCTTGAAACTTAATACTCACTGTAAGATATTAAGAGTTTGGACAAGAAAGGCCTTTAAAAGGTGATCAGGGCTCTGCCCTTTATGAATGGATTAATCAATTCAAGTCATTAATAGTTTAATGGCTTAATGGACTGATGGGCTGTCTACAGAGTGGATCTGTTACAATATCTTGTCTCTCACATTTGATGTTCGAGTGCCTTCTTAGAATTCTGCCAGTATTAAGACCATCAACCAGATTTGGCCCCTTAGTGTTGGCCTATAATGGTGAATCACAATAAACTTCTTGTCTTTATAACTTACATAGTTTATGTATTCTGTTATTAGCATTAGAAAACAAAGACAAATAGAAATACCCACAGTACAAATTTATTGTGAAAAATAAATTTGATAATAAATATAAAGAGGGCTGGGGATATGGCCTAATGGCAAGAGTGATTGCCTCCTATACATGAAGCCCTGGGTTCGATTCCCCAGCACTACATATACAGAAAATGGCCAGAAGTGGCGCTGTGGCTCAAGTGGCAGAGTGCTAGCCTTGAGTGGGAAGAAGCCAGGGACAGTGCTCAGGCCCTGAGTCCAAGGCCCAGGACTGGCAAATAAATAAAAAAACAAAAATAAATAAAAATAAATAAATAAACTTGTATCTCTCAGTAATCTATTCATAATACTAGCTGTCAATAGTTGTATACCTAGTAAAAATAGTAGTAGAAAATTACTATGTTGCTCTTAATTATTTTTATTTCTTTTCAACCTGATATTCCAGTGACTACCAAATTATTATTGAATATCATGGTAGAAGCCAGTTTACTAATATTTAAAATATTAGTATACTAATATTTCCAGTTTACTAATATTTAAAAAGTAAATGTGTTCAGTCACTTTTTTAAGGTTAGGATACTTTAAAAAAAAGTTTAAGCCCAGTTGTTATTTAAGATTTTCGCTTTCCTCATGTGAATTTATTTTATAGGTTGAAAAATCACCATAGGGTTTACATTTTTTCCCAGAAAGTGAAACTAAAGTCACTGGTATGACAAAACACACATGAAAAGTTACTTACAGGAAATAAATTGCACTATTTGAGCACTGATATTCCCAAGTGCTAATGTAAATATAACTAGTCAGTACATTTTTTTCTACAAATGGAAAGCTCATCCATAAGACATGCTAAGCAAGTAAAATTAAGGCATCTGGAAAATACCAAGCATATACCATTAAACATTGTTCCTCAGAAGAAAGGGTTGCCATCTCCACTAGAATTTCTATCTAATGGGTCTTGATTCCTCAAGAAACAGAAAGGTCACAATACAAAAGGGAGCTGGGTAACAAGACAGATTCACAATTCAGACATGAAGATAACATTGACTTATTATTTTACCTGTTTATTCAACAAATATGTATTGATCACTTGACTCCGGAAAAGAATTAAAATAAAACCACCAATATGTTTTCAAGTTTGCCTACTTTCCCAAGTCAGAAATAGTATGAAGTCTGATAAATAATACTAGAGTTTGACTTCTGTTCCATTCATAATTCTTTATATTTCAAGGGTCAGGTAGCTTTGGAAAACTCTCATCTGCCACCACTGATCTCTATTAAAACTTCCATCAGATTTGCTATTCTATCTCCTTAACTTTGGTATTTGGAATTTTAAGAGTTAATACTGAAAAGGAAATGTCCTAATCCTATTGAGGCACACTGAGTTAGTTCAGAAAAGGTATTAGTCACTGTGATTTAAAATGATTTAAAGCATAATTAAAGGTACTTGAAGGAAAAATGTCAAATGTAAATATTAAAATATCTAGCCAAGCCTAGCAGGCATGGTCTTTGTCTTGTGTAACCTCTATGTTTGACATATCACTTAACCTTAAACATAGCAAATGACCCCTCCCTCAAAAAATATAGTTTTCCCCAGGAAGTTTCCCCAATGTGAGGCAATCATAAATATTTGTTAATCTATAACTATGTGCATGGAAGCTGGTCAAAGGAAGTCGCAGTCTTTCTGCTTCTACGAATGATTATGAAGTATACATTGGACAAAACAATGAAAGCTTTCCTTCAACTGGAAACATCTTGAACTCTTCAGAGCTCGCATAACTGCAGAGCAATGGAAACCACATTTTTGACTGTCTCCAAGGTCCTACCACAGAATGGAAAAAGAAGTGGTGTTTCTTGGGGGGAATGGAGGACTGTGGACCCTAAGAGAGGAAACTATTATATTCTAGCACTTCAAACGACTTCAGTATAGGGTTATAGGAGGGGGTGCTAGGAGGTTGGGTACATGCTTTCTCGTAGATCAATACACTCTGAAAAATGTACGTCCTCAGTTTTGTGTAATAAAAGAAATACCTATTGTTAAAAACCTGTAGTATGACAATCAAATAAATCAGAATACTAGATATTGAGAGCCTCTTATACATGAGGTAATGGAATGCCAAATAGAGAGGATGTTTAGGATGTTTGCGATACAACTAAAATTTTGTTGCTATGACAGCCCATACACAGAGTGGCAGATCATATGCTTCATTGTATGAATGTCATTAATGTTTATCAAAAAGGATAACATGTGGCTGTACAGTTAAGGGGATAGAAATTCTCTACCTTTATCTTTTTCAAACATCTCCATCAAGCAATATTCCATGAGAACATTAAAATATCTATTAGATATCTTTTTTTACAATTATTAAAAGAAGTAACTTCTCACTAACATCACATAAGGAATGTGCGCACATACACACATACTCAATGTTGAGATTTTTCCATTATAAATGAAATGCTTAATAAAATTATATTGAATGAATGAATTTGTAAGAGTTGCCTTATGTAATCATGTGCAGTAGTTTTTGCCCTTCTATGCATGAGAGATATTCCAAGATCCTCACTGAATACCTGAGAAAATGGATAATAATGAATCTTTATATATACTGCAGTTTTGTACATATACATAATTTATATGATACAGTTTAATTTATAAACTAGGAATAGTAAAAAATTAATGAAAGTAACTAATAACAAATAGCATACTGATAAAAAGTTATAGAAAGTTTTTAAGTTGCTGAATTGGAGAATTATCCATTTAATATTTTTAGACCTCAGACAATACCAGATAACTTGAAACTAAAGGAGTGAGGACTACAGTAGTTAATTTATATTACTGTACAATATTTTCATACGATCTGCTACTTCCAGGGCATTTCTGAAGTTTTTTCCATTAATTTTAACATTTACCAGGTGGTAAGTGTATATTGTATATAAGTTTTCTCAGGAAATTATATTTTAGCTCTGTTACAGAGTATAACCTCCTCAAACAAAATGATCAGACTATAGTCGGGCACCAGTGGCTTATGTCTGTAATCCCAGCTACTCAAGAGTCTGAGATCTGAGAATTGTGATTCAAAGCAGCCAGGACAGTAAAGTCTGTGAGACTCTCATCTCCAATTAGCCACCAGAAAAGCAGAAGTGGCACTGTGACTCAAAGAGGTAGAGTGCTAGCTTTGAGTTGAAGAGCTCAGGGATGGTGCCCAGGCCTAGAGTTTAAGTCCCATGACCGACAATAAAAAACATACAAACAAAAAAGATCTGACTAAGTCTTATGAATATTATCAAGATGACGGTACTGGAATCTATATGTAAGAGGTAAATAGGTTGCTGACTTACATATCTATTTGAAAGTTTGATGATGTAGTTGTTGTTGTGATGATGATGATGTATTTGTAGGAAGGGTTACAATTCCATTCCATAATTCAAGTGATGAGTACAGTACTTCTTGGACAATGTTACCCCTTTCTTAATTTTCCCCCATTTTTCTTCTCCCATACCTACCCTCAAGTTATGTAGTTCATTTTTTGCATAGTGTACATCAGCTACAATGAGTGCATTTGCTTACTCTTCCTCCCTGTTCCAGTGCCCCCTTCTCCTCCCCCTGAAAAACGTATTTGATGTTTTAATGTTCAAAAGATTGAGTAATACTAGTCTGCTTTCTCACATACTTCTATATCTTTAATTCTAACTTTGTACCAATGGGTGATTTGGTTAATGCATGTTGTGTTGGGAGGGTGCTTTTTTTTTCCTACCACACATCTAGCAATGTACTTTTCACTAACTTCAGGAAATCATGTCTGCTTTAGAGAAGAAAGGCCTCATATTTCTATCATATATATTTGACACTATCTTCTTGACACATGGCATTACCTTAGAGCTGATTGTGCCTTCAAGTGTCAACACAGACAGCAAAGGGGTCCACATGCCACTTGCTATGTACTTTCCCTCTGGACCTTCCAATGATTCCTGCTTGATGGAAAAGAAAATTAAACGATGTTCCTCTTAGTTGATCTTACTAAGGAAAGATAGCTCTGGGACAGCTAATGTCAAAGAGCTATGGATTATATTCTTAAACAAATGATTATTATCTCAAGTCTAAATGTCAGCTTTTTCTGAATTAGTCTCACTGATAGGTACCTGAGATGCTCGCAGGTGGGACTGTTGTATTCAGAGCTTCCTTGGCCTGATAAACCGAAGGGCCAGTGGATCTTCTCTACTCACTTTCTGCTTTTCCATCTCTGTCTTCAGCAGGATAAACAACTCTTTATACCCTCAAGAAACACTCCTTGACTTAAGACGCCCTCTAGCTATGGCATTCTCCAGTATTTCACAGAAAAGTGACTTGAATGATTAGCTTATATTTGAAGTTGCTTTACCATACTACTTATTTGAAGGTCATTAATCCACAGCATATTCACGAAACTAATGAACAATCTTCTTCCATGATGATAATTTACTACTTGCTCTCTCTTGGACATTTGAAATTCCTTCTTAAAATTTTATTTTCTCAGTGGGACATCAGTGGTTCATGCCTATAATCCTAACTAATCAGGGGTCTGAGATCTGAAAATTGTGGTTTGAAGCTAGCCCAGGAGAATCAAAAAATAGCCAGAAGTGGAGCTAAGATTCAAGTGTAAAAGTATGTCTTTTTTCTTTAATTTAATTTTATTGTTAAGGTGATGTGTGCATAGTGGTTAGATTTGCATACATAGGTAGTGAGTACACTTCTTGTCATACTTGTTACCTCTTCCCCCATTTTTCTCTCACTTCCCCCACCCTGCAAGTTGTACAGTTAATTTGCAACATATTGTCTTGTGAATATCACTATTGCATTGTTGCTCCCTTTATCCTTTGTCTCACCATTTTGATGTTCCCCTTCAAGCAAAACTGCTCAAGGACAGAGAACAGGCTGTGAGTTCAGGTCTCAAGACCAACATAATTTTTTAAAACAACGAGTCATTCATTTATTTATTTATTTTGTCAGTTGGGGTGCTGGGGCTTGAACTCAGTGCTTGGGCATTCTCCCTGAGCACTCCTGGAAGGCTAGCACTCTACCTCTTGAAACACAGCACCACTTCTGACTTTTTCTGTTTATATGGCACCAGAGAATCGAACCCAGGGCTTCATGCATGCTAGGCAGGCACTCTACCTCTAAGCCACATTCCCAGCCCCCCAGCACTAAATTTTTTTAAACGTTATTTTCTTGGTAGTAGAGATGCATTCCAGTGGTAGAACATTTGCTTAACATTCACAAGGCTCTAAGTTCAGTACCTGCCATTGCAAAACTAATATTTTTCTCTTGGCTTTCATCAAGCTCATCTATTTTAAACCTACATCCTGGTAATTTATTTCCAAAATTCTTCATGGTCTATATATTCTTCCTGGGCTTCTCCTAGTTTATTAAATCCTGGTGTTCCTCCTGTGCTCATCTTTAGCTTCCTACTCTGACACTATAGACTTTTTCTGAGATTTTTTTTCAAAGCTGTTATCTAAATGGCAGCTATATATGATGACAAGTCTATATAATTACTTCATAACTCTTAATTTAATCATAGGCTTCCATATCCTATTTTCTAAAACAATATTTCAAACTAGATGTCTCATAATCATTCAATTTACACAAAACAGAACCCAATTTATTTCTCTAAAATTCTGTTTCCCATTTATGAGAATCAATAGTACCTTTGCATATGTGTTGGTCTAAGTTAGAAATTTGCAGGTCATCCCAAACTCCTTTTTTATTTTTATTTTTTTGCCAATCCTAGGGCTTGGACTCAGAGCTTGAGCACTGTCCCTGGCTTCTTTTTGCTCAAGGCACTCTACCACTTGAGCCACGGTGCCACTTCCAGCTTTTTTTTATTTTTTTATTGTCAAACTGATATACAGAGCAGTTGCAGTTTCATACGTTAAGTTTTGGATACATTTCTTGTACTGTTTGTTACCTCGTCCCTCATTCCCCCTCCTTCTCCCCCTTTCCCTTTTCCCCCATGAGTTGTTCAGTAGATTTACACTAAACAATTTTGCAAGTATTGCTTTTGTAATCGTTTGTCTTTTTTACCTTGTGTTTCTCGATTTTGTTATTCCCTTTCAGTTTCCTAGTTCTAATACCTGTATACACGGTTTCCAATGTACTCAGATAAGATACAGAGATAGTGCAGGTACAACCACAGAAAGGGGATACAAGAGGATCATCAACAATAGAAGCTACGGTTTCACATCGCATGTTGAAAGTAATTACAACAGTGATATAACAGTCATTTCCATAACATGGAGTTCATTTCACTTAGCACCATCTTTTGTGTTCATAAGGGTATAGCTATTGGGCTCTTGTGATCTTCTGCTGTGACTAGCCTAAACCTGTGCTAATTATTTCCTATGAGGGAGACCATAGAGTCCATCGTGCATGCTAGGCAAGCACTCTACCACTAAGCCACATTCCCAGCCCTCTTTTTCTTTATTACTAATCTCTACTCATACATTCACAAAATCATACTGCTTTGGATTTCTTAGTAACATCAACATTAGTTACCCACAATGTCATTTCACTACCTTAAATATAGATTGTATCTTTTATTTTGCTGGATAACAATACTATTTTCATTTGTCACATAGATATCAGAGTGAATCATACCCACTCACAGAATTAAAAATTTATATAGTTTCTCACTACCTTTGGAATGAAGTTTAAGCTCCTTAATGGAGTATTATAAGCTCTATACCATAGCTTCATCTGCACATTTTACTTTTCTCCAACAATATTAAAATATGGTTCTTTCTAAATAACTCAAATTATTGTAATTTAATAACATTTAATGCACTGCAGTGGAAAACTATTTCCATAAAGAGACAAAGAGTCAACAGTTGACTATTACAGATCATATAGTCTTAATTATAACTTTGACACTGTATGGTGAAAACAATCATACATAATCCATAAGTTTAATGATAGGGCATGGATATGCTTAATGAAAATTTATTTATGAAAACAGAGGCTGGCCTCATTTAGGGCTCATGTCATCATTCACTAATTGCTGAAGTAATGGATACTGTTACACAAAGAAATCTTGCCTGGGCCCTCTTGTGGAATTCAGAGTTTACCGTGATTTTTGTGTCGATAGGGATTTTCATGTTAGGTTTATTTTTAAAAGGTACACCTGTACTTAAGACTAATGTCAAATAACAATTTCCATCCATAAAGTACATTCCTGGCTACAATACAATATCAAGCTTCCATAAACATTCCATAAATCTCTATTTGTACTTGAAAAATAATCTAAGAATTCTTTGCTTCAAGCTAACCTTGTAGTCCCTTTTCTTTTCCTGATTCTATCATTTCTCACACATTTTCTGTTTTCTGTTTCTAGATGTTTTCTACTGCCATAGGAAACAGATGACATTAAATGCTCTTATGGCCTATTCTGTGACTGAGAGAATTTTTACTATGTAAGAAGAATGAAAGGATAGTGAAGTCAGGCCCTTGTGGCTCATACCTGTTGTCCCTGCAACTCAAGGGGCTAAGATGTGGGGATTGCAGTTTGAATCTAGCCTGGACCAAAATGCCTGTGAGATTCTTATCTCCAATTCACCACCAAAAATACAAAAGTGGAGCTATGACTAAGTAGTAGAACACTAGCCTGATTGAAAAAGTTAAGTGAGTATGTGAGGCTCAGAGGTAAAGCCTCAGTAATGGAAAAAAGGAAGTGTTAAAGGGAAATATTTTGGATGTCCTCATTTATAATGATGGAGATAGAGTTGTTAAAATTTGATGCTGAAGTCTTTTCTAGAGATTGAAAAGGAATATCTTCTTAATCTCCTTCTTAGTACAAGAAAGAAAATTAGGAAATATAGGAGTATAATCCCATATAGAAATAAAGTTAGTTGTTATGTCTTGAGCTAGTCTTCCACTAAGTCTCCTTTACCATACTTTCCTATTACACAGAAATTGCAGATGTATTTTCTCAATGAAAGAATATTGAGTAAAGGGACCTTAACTCTGTTTTGATTTCCTTCTTGAAATAACAGCTTAACTAATACCATACATTTTATATCCCTGATTATTAAAAAATAAATATACAATATATAGTATATGTTGGATATATGGAGTAACAGAAAACCAAGATTAAGATGATAGGAGATACTGTTTGAAGATAGAAGGGAGACATCACCACTCAATATTCTTCCCAATTTTGTTCTTTCTGAGCTAGCAGCAATAACATAAAATATTGTAATGCATGTTGTGTTTGTACCTGCTGTTTATTATATCTCTGTCTCTATGTGCTATCAATGAATCTCTTTCTCTCTCTCCTTCTCTCTCTCTTTCTCTCTCTCTCTCTCTCACACACACCACACACACAAACAAACATTTTGATAATAGTCTGTAAAACCTTGGGAGTGACAGCACTAAAAGAGAAAGGCAACTCATCAGGGCAACTCTTGGGTTTCTTCTTTTATAGGGCTTTATCTTCCTTTGAAGAAACCTTTTCATAAATCCCTAGATAAATGCCACGAGCTATAGATATTTAGTAAAAATTCTATGGGAAACATCTTATGAAATTTCTAATGCATCAATAAACATTGTATTTAATAAGTCTAAATTTTTTCCAGGCCAAGAAAAAGCCAAGACAAATTGAGAAATGAGATTTAATGTATCAGTGCTCAAGATTAACCCACATGTAATGATATAGTAAAAGATATCAAGCAATTCAAAATGACATAATCCATTGCAATGGGATCAAACATTCACATGTAAATGAGATCTCAAAGGAAAAAAGGAAAAAGGATCACCTATCAATGTGTCTTTGGTGACATGTTTTAGCTGAATTCTTCTAGTCCTCTTGCATTCCTCTGGGACAAATCTGTATTGGTGGTATAGTCAGGATATTACAAAAATGCATTCTGACTTTTTCTGTTAGAACTATAGAAATTCAAACGTTGTACTCTTTGTACATGGATGTTTACAGATGTCTCCCTGTTTATATATGTCAGAATGTAGAGAATGTTCATGTTTTTAATAGTTCATGGGCTTTGTATCTAAGTTACCTTTCTCATAAATCTACACTCTTAACCTCGAGGGAATGTAGTGCTCTTGTTTCATGCTTAGTGAAGTGTTTGATTTATAGTTTTACATCTCTTTTTATCTTCACTACTCTTACCAATTCCTTTTTTATCTTGAATAGATAGTATATCCTACAGTCTGGTTCTTCCAAGCACTTCTTCTTCCTGGTGTTTGTCTTAAAGATTCCACTTAAAACATTTTCTAAGTTGATGTAAGCAATTTTCTGATCTCTATTTCTATATCTACACCTATATAGGTTATAAAATTTCAATGATTTACTCAACATAAGTATTTGGGGAGATCAATGAAACTATAGTTCATCTGGGAATATCTGGGGGCAGAGTAGAAGGACATTTGCAGAATGGATGCTGAGAGGCATCATCTAATCCATTTTCCTGACTTCAAGTTAGTAACCAAATTATTTAGCTCTCAGGATTATCATCTCTTCCTTTGAAGAGCCTCATAGTTTCCGTGCAGCTGTTTCACTCTCACTTATCACTAGAGAATAGTTAAATTTTCTTCTTTATGTCTAAGTGGAATATTCCTTATTAAAGTGCTATTTCATTGGGTTTTTATTCTGCTTACATAGAAATCAAAGGTTTAAAGGTCTCCTCTAAAAATCAACCTTATAATTTAGGCATCAATATAATCACTCTTAATAAGGCACCATTTTTCAGGTCATGTGGGGTTTTCAGATGCATTTACCATGTTTTGTGTGATTTCTAGCACACACTGGGTGAAAAGAAGGATGAACCACAATGAAGAAAAGAAAGATGAAAAAAGACAACAGATGGCTTGGCAGTTCATATACATTTCTAGCCTATCCACTTTCCCATTTGTCATAAACAGAAAGCTAGATATTTGCATCCACTCTACCTGCTCCATCATGTTACACATAGAATTAGCTACCAGGCCCTACAAATACCATTCCTATTCTCTGAAACCAAGTCCTTCTCATTTCTTCTAGCATCTGACACTCCTTTCCCACTGTCCTATATGTCTGCTGTTGAGAATAGGCATATTCTGGGAAGAAATGTTCATCATCACTAGCAATGAAGGAAATGCACATCAAAACAACTTTGAGATTCCATCTCACTCTAGACAGAATAGTTATTATCAAAGAAAAACAATAACAACAAATGCTGGTGAGGATGTGGGAGGAAAGGCAACCTAATACGTTATCTGAAGGAATGTAAAGTAACACAACCACTATGGAAATCAGTATAGAGGTTCCTCAAATACATAAATAGGCCTAACATGATCCTACCATGTCACTACTGGGCATATATTCAAAGAAGTGTAATTGATATACAAGTAATGCTAACATACCTGCATTTAAAGTAGCACTGTTTATGATTCTGAATATATGGAACCAGCCTCGGTATCCAACTGACAACTGGATCAAGAAATATAGTACATATGTACAACACAATGTAATTCAGCCATAAAGAACAAAATTATGTCACTCACAGGATAATGGATGGAACTGGAGTTCATAGTGTTAAATGAAATAAGCTAGGTGCAGAACCTAAAGTGTATGTGTGAGTATGTGTATGTGTTTGCAGACACAGAACATGATTGCAATTGTGAAACTCTTTAGACAGATGAGAGAGAAAGAAACAGAATGGTGAAGAGTGAATAATATCCCAACATGTTGTGACTATGTGAGAAGATGGCATTAGGAAACCCAATAGAAACTATTGCAAATGAGGGGAGGATGGGAACTAGAAAATTAATGAGCAATAGTAGAGGTTAATCTGATCAAATTACAACATATGCATGCATGAAATGTCACAAAACATTTTTGTACAATTAATACACATAAATACAAAAAGAAAAGAAAGGGATGTGCATGATCTACCCATGCATGGTAGTACACATTTACAATTCAACACTAAGGAGGAGAGACGCAGGAGGATCATGATTTTGAGGCCAGTCTGGTCCATATAGTAACACTGTCTCAATACTACTTCCCCTTAAACCAGAATATATATGTTCCAGTTGTAGAGTAATCAATGGCTTTATTTTCCTGAGGATACTTGCATAAACAAAGCAGTTTGTTTTTATTTTATCTGGCTTCCATCCATACTAGTTCCCTGTCCTCTTCTGTTCCCACATGAATCCCTGCAGGCCAAATTTAAATGATAGCTTTCAGACTGTAAAGCTGACATGACACCCTGAAGATCTTCACTAGCCAAGTTGCTCTCTACAGGTTTAATTTGAGGAACATGGTCCATAATGACATTTTTCTCCTGACTACCCTATAACACTTCCTTCTCTTTTTCTGCTCCATTTCCTTTCCCTTGTTGAGAATAGATGGTTAGTGGAATCCTGGAAACAAAATCTGGCACCAATTCAAACTGGGTAAAGCAACAGAAACTGTGCTTCAATTAACTAATATTTTCTAACTATAAACTTAAGATTAACCTCATTCATACAAATGTCAACGGTAGCAAAGATATATAATCCCAGCATGTTGATCCATTTAAAGTCTTGTAAATCCTTCAGTATTGTGTTTATAAGTTGAAATTAAAATTCCTGGAAATACTGTGCACCTGTGGCTCACACTTGTAATCCTAGCTACTCATGAGACTGAGATCTGAGAATCATAGTTTGAAGCCAGTCTTGGCAGACACATCAAGGAGACTCATGTTCAATTACCTAGCAAAAACTGTGGTAGAGATGTGTCTCAAGGGGTAAATCTCCAGAAGGGAGAGTACCCTGGTTCAGAGTTCAGGCCCCACTACTGGCATGTACAAACACTAGTCACTACTCATAGGAGTTGTCAAGAGATGCCATATCATGGTTCTTTCCAGCAAAATGGACACTTTATATCACCACAAGATTTCTGGGTTTCTAGGTTTTCAAAATTTAGGTATTTGTCAGTAGCTTTTCAAATATATATATATGAAAAGAAGCTTATTTATTTGACAGTTTTGGAAGCTGATGTCCAAAAATGGTGGCCATATAGCAGATGGGGTAAATGTGTGCAGGAGACTGAGATCTCACCTTTGTATGGAAAATCAGACAGGATGCAGTTCTTCTGTACTTTCAAGGACACAACCCTAGTGAATTAAGGATGCCTCATTAGGCTCCACCTCCTAAAATCCTACCACCTCTCATTGTTACACTGAAATTTCAAACACCTGAACCAGTGGAGACCAAACTCAAAACTTATCCAAACAATTTATTACATCACACATGAAACTCATGTCTAACCTCTTCTGCTTGGATTATTCTTGATCTTAGCTCATTTTTTCACTCTCGTCTCAGTTTCCCAGTTTCTAACCTGAGTCATTTTTAAATTTCTTCCTCTCTTTCAACTTCAGAGCCTATTAGTTATAATACCAGAGGACCCTGTCTCTTAAATATCCCCAATGTACTACTCTTAGCTGTCACCATTGTCTACTTGGAGGATTTCCAATTGAAACAGGTTCCAACATGCACTCTACTCCAATCCATCATTTAAACTGTGTACAACCGGAGTGTTTTGTATGCCTTCAGAATTCATATGTTGAAAACTTAGTCACTGATTGTGGTGGTAAAAACTTTATTCTTAATATTTTACTTATATTAAACTTCCAGATATAATTCCCTTTTCAACAGACCTTGGTTTATAAACTCATCACCTGTCTTTGCAGAGCTAAAGGAAAATGTCAGTGGTTCAGCTGATCCCCTAAGAGACTTCTAAAAAGGACTACATTTTCCTTTTAAAACATCCATTTTCTTAACACCTAATGAATTCACAAACACATTAATTCTCAAAGATTTATAATGAACCCTTGAAAGTTTTGATGAAGCAATAGGTGCTGAAATTACCATTGTGTAGCTGAGAAAATTGGGGACTTTGAATTACTTGAAGAATAAAAATGATACTGCTGGCTAGCCTCCAACACAGAAAGAAGTCTCAGCTTCCCGTTGTAAGAAGCCACCTACGGCCCTGTTAAAGGTAGAGCAGCAAGTGTCTTCACTGCTTTGTTTGTTGTATAATACTTAGAAAGTCCAAAGCCTCTGGTGTGAAGAAAGAGAAGAGGAGGCATGGGGTGAGCCTCTGATTTGCTGCTTATCCAAAATAATGAATGGGTGAGTCAGCCCCATGCTACAAGTGGTCTGACCACATTCTGGTTCTCCACACCACATAGAAGCTACAGCATAAGACAGGAAGTATGCCATTTGGATTTCTTTGCTAACAATGTCCATCAGCCCATTATTCTAACATTCCCACAGTGTTATTACTGTATTATTAGAAATGAAAAGGTTGGCAGGCCAGGCATTTCTGAAGTTATTTCATTAGAGCTGACAACTTTAAACTGCTTCTGAGAAAGAAAACAGTAAACACATACTACCAAACAACTACTTACTAGTCATCAAATAACAAGTAGTCAGGTTTTTCCTCATATCCTAAGTTGACTTGCCTTGGTTTCCTAGACTACTGGATTCAAAGAGAGCACTTACAAAATTTGATTTATGTCTGACGGGCTAGTCCCATGTGAATACTAGATTTTAGTACACAACTAGATATATCAATTCTTTGTGTGTGTGTGTGTGTGTGTGTGTGTGTGTGTGTGTGTCTGTGTGTGTGTGTGTTCCAGTATTGCAGCATGAACTCAGGGATTCTAGCTTTGGCTTGGCCTTTTTTCATTCAAGGCTCATGTACTAAAGTCATGAACACATAAGATGATGTTAAGTGAAATGAACTCCATATTATGGAAACGAGTTTTATAACACTGTTGTAATTATTTTCAACATGCCATGTGTTGGTTGGGTATATGCCGTAGTGGCAAGAGTGCTTGCCTCAACATACCATGTGAAACTGTAGCTTTTGTTCTTGATGATCCTCTTGTATCCCCTGCCTGTGGTTGCCCCGTGCTATCACTGTATCTCATCTCACCCCGGATACTGTATATACTGGTATTAGAACTAGGGAAGGGAAAGGGAATATCAAAATCGTGAGACAAGGGATAAAAAGACAAATGACTCCAAAAGCAATACTTACAAAAATATTTGGTGTAAACCAATTGAACAACTCATGGGGGGAGAGGGAAAGGAGGAGGAGGAGGGGGGAATGAGGGAGGAGGTAACAAATTGTACAAAAATGTACCCACTGCCTTATGTATGAAACTGTAACCCCTCTGTACATCACTTTGACAATAAATAATTATTCAAAAAATAAAATAAAAATTTAAGATCAAAAGAAAAATTTTAAAAAAGTCATGCCTCCATTTCCTGCTTTTTGTTGGTTAATTGAATATGAGTCTCATAGACTTTTTCACCTGACATGGCTTTGACTCATAGTCTTCAGATCTCAGCCTCTTATGTAGTTTAGATGGCAGGCATGAGCCACCAAAACTAGAGCTCTCAGTTCTTGAAATAATCAAATCAAGGAATTTGCAAGAATTTACTGAATTTGGTGTCATCTGAATGTTACAGCCCACTCTCCAAATTCTCCTGTTGAAATATAATCACAAATGAAATTGGATTCTAAGGAAAGGCCTTTAGAAGAAGGTGGAGTCCTCATGAATGTGTTTATTGCTCATATAAAAGAGGCTCTAGGGAGCTCCTCTGCCCCTTTAATCTTGTGAGGACCCTGGGAGACAGCAGTCTTTGAAACAGATCTCTCATCAGTCTGTCTCTTGCTGGCAGCTTGTTTTTTAGCTTCCCAGCCTCTAGATCTATGACAACATAAACTTCTGCTGTTCATCAGCCACACATTTATGGTAGTTCTGCTATAAAACCCTGAATGTACTCATGTATTTGGGGTGGGAAAAGAGATTGGGGATGACAGTCCCTTTAAAATTTCCCTATCCCACAGTCAGTCCTATAAAGTGTTTATTTTGCAGCATTTCTCACTTTCTCACTGCTTGTATGCATTTTACTCTGGATCTCTGAATTTTTTCCAGCATGAAATATAGGAGCACATGCTTTGCTCATAATCCACATTGCTAATCTTATTTCTGTGTTCTCCTGAGAATGTAGGCCAGTTTGCCTCAATTTATCATCTGCAAAGTAGGTATGCTTATTACCACTTTGTAGTTTCCTTGGAAGGATTAAATGAGACTTTTTAAAAACATATCTATACATAGTTATTCCTTTTTCCTTTTCTGAGGTCTTTCAGGTTTGTTTTTTCCTCTGATCAATAAGCAGTTTCTTTTTGTGCAATTATGTCCATGCCTCTCAATGCTTACTAGAGTATGTATATATCTCTGCTTTAGGAAGAGTCCAAAATGCAAGTACCTTTGTGGTTACAAGTATGAGATTTAATGTCAGACTGCTTGAGTTCAAATCCCAACTGTGACTGGCTTTGTTTCCTTGGGGGAAGTTAACTTTCCTTGTTCTCAATTGCCTCATTTGTAAAACAAGGTTAATAGTGGCTCTATCTCACAGGATCTCAGTGAAGATGGAAACAATTCATGTGGTTGGAACCTGATAGGTATTCAAGAAATCTACATTTTTAAAAATAGTTATCTTCTTACAGAGACTTTCCTGGACTACCCAAATTACAATAGTAGCTATTCTCTTTTACCTTACCCTGCTTCACTTTTACTACTAAAATTTACCAGACAAGTCTAGGTTCATGTATTTCTACTGTTTTGTGAAAAGGCAGTCCTAGGGTTTGAACTGAGTTCTGTGCTTACTAGGGAGAGTTCTCTACCACTAGGCCACACCTCTAGTACTATTTTGTTAAGTTTTTGTTGTTATTTGTCCTGGGGCTTCAATTCAGGGCCTGGGTGCTGGCCCTGAACTCTTTTTGCTCAAGGCTAGTGCTCTACCACTTTGCACTAGTGTCACTACCAGTTTTTGAGATAAGAGTCTTAAGGAGAGGAGGGGACTTTTCTGCCTTGGCTTGTCCTCAGATGCCAGCCTCATGAGTAGCTGGGATTATAGGCATGAGCCATTGTGCCCACCTTGCTAGTTATTTCTGAGATAGAGTCTTGCTCCCTGGCTAGGTGCATGTCTGATATTTGAGCCATCTATTTTAGTCTACCTGGCTTACTGAGACACACGAATGTGCAATACCACCCATCATCTTTCCATTGAAATGGAATCTCATGGACTTTTCTGCCTGGACTGATTTGGATCATAAAGAGGGAGGTTGCTTCCACATTAGTCTACCTCTTACCATCAACATATTGCTATCTTTTATGTCTACATTATGCATTTATATTTAATTTTCTATTTTAGTTGAAAAATCATTATTACCTACATTTATAGTGTATATTTCAGTGTTATAATACATGTATATATTATAGAATTACTAAATAAGGCTAACATATCTATATTTTCAAATACCGTATCTTTGTGGTGATAACTTTAAAAATTACTGTTTTGGATGGGGTGTGACCCAAATGGTAGGCTGCTTCCTTAATACAGTCAAGGTCCTGAGTTCTAACCCCAGGACTGACAAAAAAGTAAAGTAAAATAAAATACAATTTACAGTTTTATTTATTTTGAAATACACAATGTACTATTATTAACTAGAACAAAGTTCTTTTTAATTTTCATGTTAGATAAAAAGATTGTTTATGTAGTTTATTACTTTTATAAAATAATCCTGGATATCAACTCATGCTTGTTAATTTTCAGTAGTAGCACTTCACAGGTGATCATATATAAGGTCATTGAGTCTGATGAAAAATCTGTATAATGGTCATGGGACAAAAAGAGAGTCAAAATTAAGTGCCCCAGCCATTTCCATTGTCCATGCATATTTGGAAGTCACGTAAATCATGAAGTGATATTTCTCTCGGTCAACTTTCCTTCCAACCCTAGGATTTTCCTTTGACTTCATACCTTGTAGTCTACTCTTCATTCAGAATGTGTGAATTCTATTTTTCCCTTTTCATAGGAAATCCAGCATTACCTGCTCATCCCTGCCTGACATCATTATTTTTAAGAAATATAGCAAAGGTCAGGACAGAGGAAAGAATTAGCTACTATCCCAAGAAGAATTCAGGCTACCATGCAGTGGAAAGTGAAGCAGAGGCTATCTACTTCATGGTGAGAAAGATGATGGATCCTCTGGCTCAGGCGAATTATACTGAGCTAGTTTTCCAATTCAGTAGCTCACCCATAAAAATGTAAAGAAAAAGCCCAAAACAACATCCCACTTAAGTCAAGCATATAATAAAATAAAATCTGAAGTCCTGTGGAGGCCCTAATGAAAGCGAGGTAGCTTACTCTGGAATCTCTGTGTCTTCTCTTATTGTCATAGAAGACAGATTAATAGGAAGTACTTTGCTTTATTTTCTTCTCTTGTTGGCTTTGAGACTACACTGTGAAATCAAGAGTAGAATGAGGATGGGAGAAGAAAGAATTGGTTAAATATCCATAAACGTGGGGTGGGGGGAGATTTTTTCATATGTCATCTAACATTTGAATAAAGAGAAATTGTTTCCACAGTAGAGTAACATGAAGAATATAGGGTCAAAGTTTTGGTAAACAGTCAATGTCCTTTGCAAAAGGCTTGGCACTGTAAAATCAATAAAGTTTAAGTTCACATTCATAGTCTAACAGTCTTTAACATTTTCTCTGCTTCATTTGTCTTGGATGAGTTTAGCTCTCTTCAGCCATTCCTATTAAAACTTGCTTGGTACCTGCATTTATACTCAGCTTACAGATGCTAGGTGGTCATGTGACCCATTTCTTCTTCCAGAAAAACTGTGGAAAGATGACAGACCATCGGTGTAGTCACATCTTTCAGAATAAAGTCCAGTGAGGTGCTGGTGGAACACATCCTAGCTAGTTAGGAGGCTGAGATCTGAGAATCACGGTTGGAAGCCAGTCCACACAGGAAAGTCCATGAGACCCATCTCTAATCACAGATAAAGTCCGAAGTGGAGATGTAACTTAAGTGATAGAGCCCCATCCTTGATTAAAAAGAGTCAGGGACAGAGCCTAGGCCCTGAGTTTCAGCTCCAGGACCATCAACAACAACAATAATAACAAAAAAGAGTGAGCTCCATGCATCCAGCCAATAGTCAAGGTAAAACAAAGACATAAAGTTCTAAGTGGGCAGCTTCCTTGAACTTTGAACACAGAGTATTTGTTATTCTGAGTTGGCAAGGCTCTGAACCACAATGCTAGCACATCTTTTGAGTAGGATCATTTCAGTCAGTCATGCAGCAAACACCTACTTGTGTATTGTTATACCCATTGCAAGAAGAGTTCAGGCAAGTCTGGGTAACTATGGTGTGTTGGTGGCGTATTATGTATAGGAGCTGAGGAAAAAGAAGGGTTTTGTCCAATATTTGCACAGATTCCTGAATCAATAAAAGAGTATCAAGTTACTATGGTGCCTACTGCCCCACATTGTCCCAAGGAATGGGATCTGACACTTATGGACAGCAAGGAAGCTATTTTTTAAACAATAGTGATAAAGAAGTACAGTGATCTAAGCCATGGTTTCTCCATCCTCAGAGGACAAAATGTTATATATAAGGGGCATAGTGGGGCCTGGGGATGTGGCTAAGCGGTAGAGTGCTTGCCTAGCATGCATGAAGCCCTGGGTTCCATTCCACAGTACCACATCAACAGAAAAGGCCGGAAGTGGTGCTGTGGCTCAAGAGGTAGAGTGCTAGCCTTGAACAAAAAGAAGCCAGAGACAGTGCTCAGGCCCTGAGTTCAAGCCCCAGGACTGGCAAAAAACAAAAATAAATAAGGGGCATAATGGCACTCATACCAATTTTGTCCATAGTGACACTGACACAGCATAATGAGGAAAGTCCCTAAAGTGTTGTTTTGGCTCTTCACACAGCATGTTACTTTAGAGAACATATGGAAGGATTACCCTAAGCAAGAACTCATGACACCACATGATTTTGATTTCAAGTATCCCTTTGGAGATTGACATCAGCAAAGTACCTAAAGAGGATAAATATGTGAATATATTCTGTGAGCACTTTTGAGACATCTCCAGAGATTTTCCTATTTAACTAGATGACACTTAAGGAGTGTCAAGAGATCCTAGAGTATAGACATGAAAATAATACAGTAGTGGTGATAATGTCCTTCTTAATGTGACCTGATTTGTAATGACTGCCCAAGGTATGTATACTGTATATACAAAGATGACTATAGTGATTCCAAACTTCTCAGGTGCTTTTCCAAGTATGGTTTTGTTTGTTTGTTTCCTTGCTTTTGTGCATTGTAATAAAGGAATGACTTTCTCCTTAATAATCCAGACCTATTAATGAATCTTCCTATTGGTAAAAACTACCTATCTGTTGCAGAGGAATTTTGGTGGAAGAGCAGAGTTAACTGGCTCTTACAGGAATCAGACAAACAGCATTGAATTCACAAGTACATGCCAAACATTTTCATTCTGAACTCTAGAAACTTAAAAGTCTAAATAACATGGTAAAAGTTAACTGGTTTATGAATAAAAATTAGAAGATTCTCTGAGAAAAGGCAATGTAAAATAAAGATAAATGTCTGTTCTGGGCAGGGGTTAAAACTGTATCAAGAGATACAATAGAACCTAGGAGCAAGAAATGAAAATGCATGTAACAAAACTTGAGCTAAACAGATTTAATTAAAATACAGACTTCCTAAATCCATTTTCTGTGATTATTTGTTATTATTCTTAGAAAATGATTAAGCAGTAACAGATGTCACTAATGTACAAATCTCATTACACTTGTAAAATGTGTTTAGTATGTAGAAAACCATGATTAGAACACTTCTGAAAGGTATTGCTAACTATTTCCTACTTGATTTGAAAGGAAAATTTAACCTTAAATACTAAAAAATACATATAAAGTTGTAGTCAAAACTTGAGTCACTTTCTGGGAAATTATAAAACCCATTTGATGTTGTCCTTTTTATTCAGATGTATAAATATTCATTACATGTAAATATCTGCACAGAATTCAGAATGGGAAAACAATTATTTAGCCAAGTTGGCCTTTGCTTTCAAGAACAGAAAGGTCAGAAATATGAAAGTGAAATAGAGGGAAAAAAATCCTCTCATTCTGGCCAGGTAGGGAGTTGCTTTACATAAACAATATTCTGGAATAAAGGTTAGTAGGGAAGGAAGAATGTGAGACATGTGCCATTTGCTGTAAGGTGCGTCCAATTTATAGCTGACACCTGGGTACTTGCCAGGCATAGAAAATGTTTTGTACATGCTCACTTGATAAAATAGCTCTGTAAAATGCATACTATTATTTCCGTTATATAGTAATATAGTGACAAAAAGAAGTGATATTACTAAGTGCTGGTGTCTCACATCTATAATCCTATCTACTCAGGATGTGAGATTGCAGACCACAATTCAAAGCCTGCCCAGGCAGCAAAGTTCATGTGACGCCTATCTCCAATTAACCTGCAAGAAACAGAAGTGGAGGTTTGCCTCAAGTAGTAGAACACCAGTCCTCAGTGCAAAAGCTAAGGTACAGTGCCCAGGGCCTTAGTTCAAGCCCTAGTTCCAGCACACACACAAAAAAGTGATAGGACCAAGCTCACAGGACCAATACATAATTGAATTTGGAGTGCAATTTAAGCAGTATGATCACATAATTTACACCATTGACGACCACATAACATTCTCAGTGTAAATGACGGAAGTACACTTGAGTTGTTAATTCTCAAATATTCAGAATGAATTTACCAGTTTGGACCAGAAAGTACCTTTATTAAGTATGTGTATAATAAGATATCAAATGTTCCAAATATAGTAATATATACATATGTATATATACATTGTCCAAGACAAATAAATAAATAAATGCAGCATACATTATAAGAAAATCAACAATTAGAGAATGTGAAGCAATTTCCTATTATGGCATAATATATATTTTTTTCCAGTGTCTGTATTTAAATCAAAATCAAACAAGAACTTTCTGCTGCTCAATGCCAGAGGGTTATTTTTTGCCTTTCTAGGCAAGGAAAATATTTTGTTTATGTTCCAATGATATGAAAATAGAAGCAATTAATGCTAATGTTTGGAAATGTACTCCAAGACTGAGTAGGAGAAATCCTTCTCTTTCCAGGAAAGGCAGCCACAGGAAGAATGGAATGGAATATTATAATATATTTCTCAAATTAAGTATACCACTCACAAATACCAAATTTTGAATCAACTCAGATAAAAATTGGAATTCTCTTTCTTCCCTTGAAAAACTTGTAACATCTATATTTATTTTAAAATATGTAAATTCTTGGTATTTCTTTCAGGATCAGCAGAATCTAGTGTTTGTGTCAAAAAAAATCATTTTGTTTCAAATTTCCATTCAAAAAATAGTTACTGGCTAGGATTACATGGTTTAATTTCAGTGTTTTCCTCTCTTTCTATTTTATTTAATAGGCTTTGGAGCAATGGTTTCTCATCATTTTGGAAGCTTGACAGCATGCCACTGACAGTAATGCTGAGGAAGAAGAGGAATGTGTGAACAGAAGGACTCAAAGTTAGAACATCTGAAAGATAGCTCTCTAAATCCTTTCTAAACCACATTGTAGAGTATGATATGATTTCTTTTTCTAAAATGCAATGAAATGACTTTCAACTTCAAACAACCAGACGATAAACAAATATATTTCCATGTAAGAGATCAAAAGAAAATTTTATAGCCCTATGATTTACAGCAGTAAGGCAACAAGGTCATATGAAACAGACCACAATCTCAGGCACTTCCTTGATTCTCTGAAGAATGGAGTGATTTAGTAGTAAAAATGGAATTTTTTGTTGCCTCATGTTTTCTTATTTTGACTTATTTTATTTTCTGTATTTGTTTATAGAATATTTGGTGAGAATATAAATTATTTAAAATATAAGTATGGTGCCTATAAGAGTGGGATAAATCTTTCATAAAACACTGATAAAATGTGGTAAGCATAATAAAAAATAAAGGCTGAACCTTTCCCAGGAAACTGATTACCAGGCCAGAAGTATTTATGTTCTCAAATTTAAACAACATTTGAGATCATTACTATTTTTAAAAATTCTTTTTGGTGTACATTACAAACAGGGGAATTAAGGGACTAAAATGATATAATCATTCATATGTAACTTAAATGTCATTATGGCCTTGTATGTAATATGATGGCACTGAGACTACTGGTATGATCATTTCCAATGAAAGCTGTGTTATTTTCATCAAGAATTTCGGGGTAAGGAGACAATTTGAGCCAGGTGCCTGTGGCTCATACCTGTAATCCCAGTTACTAAGGAGGCTGAGATCTAAGGATTGCGATTCAAAGCTAGATTGGGCTGGAAAGTCCTCGAGACTCCTATCACCAATTAAACCTCTGCCCCTGCCTCCCAAGCCAGAAGTAAAGCTGGGGCTCAAGTAGCAGAGCGCTAGCATTCAGTAAAATTTCTCAGGAACAGCTCCCAGGCTCTGAATTCAAGCCCCAGGACAGCATGCGCGCGCGCGCGTGCACACACACACACACACACACGAGGGGGGGGGGGGGCGAGGTATTTGACTGATAGGCTCAAGAGATGTCGATCAATATTTTAAGTCCATTTGTTTATTGTTGGATGATTTTGAATAAGTAAGTCTTATCTCTTGGATCTCAACTTCTGGTGGGAAAGAATATTCTATGGTGGTACTATCAAATAAGTTCTTATAGTAAAACACTTAATAAAATTCTAAAAATTTACAACTATGCACCCAGCTGAAGGAAACAATTATATCAAGGCCAAATTATCAAGTAGATATACAATAGCTTTTGATAATGTCCCCCTAAACAGAACAAAATTTGACAATTGCCACTAATATCCTGGAGGTTGGAGATTATGCCTTTGGCTTTAAAGACAGAAAAACTAAATGACTGATACAATTTTGGCTTGTTTGATCACTTCTTTGCAACAGCCTCTGATGTCTGATTGACTGTTTTTGATCACTCACTACTAAAGGTAGATAATGCAAATGAGAGGTGAATAAAATAAAACTTGTATCGCAAGTTCTTAAAGGACTGAAAGCTGTTTTTACAAAGGTCTTACTCTTCATCTGGAAATCCCAATAATATTTTAGACAAAAGAGTAACTCATAATGTTTACTTACTGGGTGAGGACAATTTAAAAAAGCTCTTATTTAAAACTTTTAATTTCAAAAGCTTTTCTCCAAAGTCAAAGCATCATTGTAACTTCATAGTATGTGTGTTGGGTTGGGAATAAAAAAAAATTAATGTGCAAAAAGAAGACACTGAAAGTTATTCAGTTTATCTACATACACTTTGATCAAACAGAGACTACAAAGAGACTATATTTCATGCTGAAACATAATGTAAGTCATCTCTGAGGCATGGCTGAGAGTTTTTGAAAAGGTTCTTTGCATCTTCTGCTTTCTGGCTGTGAGGGAGTAATTGAGTCCTGAACTTTCTCACCACCAAACAGGGAAGTGGAAAGATATGAAATACTTTTCTGATTGAATAAGGAGCAACTCAGGATTTTGATTCCCAAGGGAAAGAATAAACACGATAGCCTAGTTAGTTACTTCAGCTCTTTGCCTGGGGACATTCCTGAATTTCCAAATATGGCAGAAGAACCTAACTAGGACAGCGCAGTTTCACTAAGCTGATGAGACAGAGATCAAAGTTTAGGGAGGCTTGAGGTGGCGTGTACCACTGATCTCTATGGGGTTCTCTTGGATACTTGTCTTAGTATTCAGCTGCAACCTGATTGGGTTAAACTACAAGACTAAGAACAGATATGAGGAAGCTATAAATTAGACAATTCCCAAAGCTCATATAGAATTGGAAAATTTTTGATCATCCACAGTGAAGAGGCCTTGTTTAATACCTTGTTGTGAGTAGAAAATGCAAAAGGAGTTCTTTGTTAGTAATAGAATGTCACATACATCTAGGAAAAAATTACCAATAGAAAAAGAAATTATAGCGATTATATAATTATCATATAAGAATTTAAAAATAATTTGAAAAGAAATAATAGACATGATATAATTCTCATATAAGAATTGTAAAGAATTATCGTAACAGTATGATCAACAGTATCAAAACAGTATGATCAAGGAGTTCAAAATATGAAGAAAATGAAAACTAGAAATAGGAAATATGAAAAGAGTTAAATGTGGGCTGGGAATATGGCTGAGTGGTAAAGTGTTCACCTCGTATACATGAAGCCCTGGGTTCCATTCCTCAGCACCACATATATAGAAAAAGCTGGAAGTGTTGCTGTGGCTCTAGTGGTAGAGTCCTAGTCTTGAGCAAAAAAAGCCAGGGACAGTACTCAGGCCCTGAGTTCAAGCACTAGGACTGGCAAAAAATAAATAAATAAATAAATAAAATAAAAGGAGTTAAATGTATCTCAAGCTCAAAAATGAAAAATTCACCAAATCATTCTAATATAAATATAAATGTTACAGAAGCAATAAGGAATAAAGTTTCAGATCAAGCAATAAAAAAATCCCCTAAACAAAAATTTATCAAGAAGAAAAGCTGAAAATAAAGTCATCATCTACAACATTGAAAAAACTGCAAGCATTGTCTTTGTAGAATCGTTGCTTAAAATGTGAATATTCCTGAGAACACATTGCAATAACTCCACATTATTGGCAGATTTATTACACACAAGTTGACCACACATAATCAAAAAAGAAAATTCCTGTGCATCATGCAGCCCAGTTGATGGAAAGAAGCTCTCAGTGTTGTTTAAACTTTTTGCATCATGAGCTTTTGTGCTTTTTCCTTAACAGCAGTCTCATTCAAGCCATGTACTCAAATATACAAAAGGTCTACAGTACACAGTTGAAATTGACCAGTGGAAGAATTTCAGGATTGCTTTAGAAATAGGACATCTGATGGAGAGCATAAAACTAAAAGGCTGGGATATAGCTTAGCACTGGTGGCTCACGCCTGCAATCCTAGCTACTCAGGAGGCTGAGATCTGAGTATTGTGGTTCAAAGCCAGCCTGGGCAGTAAACTCCATGAGACTCTTATCTTCAATATTACTCAAAAAAGTCAGAAGTGGCACTGTGGCTCAAGTGGTACTCCACTATCCTTGAGCAAAAGAAACTCAGAGATAGTGCCCAGGCCCAGAGTTCAAGCCCCAGAACCAAACCAACCAAAAACCAAACAGACAATAAACAACAACAACAAAAAACCTGTAGGTGACATTATCAAGTGAAGAAGATTGTAAATGCAAGAAAGAGTAAACTTTTCTACATGTGAAATGTTTTGTTTTATAAATGAAATTATTAAAACAATACATTAATACATTATTAAATCAGTACATTATTAAAATTATTAAAATAAAACGTTGCTTAAACTCTGCATTTAAGTAATGATATTATATAGTGTAATTATAAAAGCAATATAGAGGCAAATTAACTAGGTTTATTGTAGAAATATATAATACATACTAATATCCTTAAGTAAACAGGTTTTTCTTTTATTTACTAGTAGGAAAACACATACCCTTTAAAAAGCCCACTCTAACTCAGCCATTTGGACCTGTAAACTTAAAATTCTTTTTGGCTGCTTTATCATTTTGCCAGTGATACTTTCCTGAGTGAGTTTCCTCTTGATTGTTATTGCAGATCCTAACATGCCCTCAATCATGTAGTTTCTGTGACTTGCTATAAATGGCTTTCTGTTTCAATATCTCTGCCAACTAATGACAAAGAAGCTCCTAAAACACAGAATCATTCATAATCCTCTGGGTCATATTTTTCTATGATTATCTTCTTTTCTATCTCTGCAACTCTTCAGTTGTAGTTTATTCTTTCTATAAGGAGATTCATACTAGGAGATATTTTCTACACATTAGCTAAAGATCACTTATTCACGAAGCTTCACTACACACAATCTAAGAAAATCTACTAGGAAATTCTGGTTTAAACTACTTCTGGATATTTTTTTTCTTACTGTGAACTTTTTAGAAAACAAAGGGCAAGTTATCAAAGTATTATGTGATGACAGTGGAAAATAAAACCTATGAAAATGCAGAGCATATGTCACACAATTTAAATGTAACAGAACAAATTTAAAATTCAACAGTGCTCCAACGAACAGTGTGAACTCTAATTGAAAATTTTTACATATTGAACAAGTACAGTAGGTATTGGCATTAAAATATAGGCAGATATCATTAAGCAACTGTGGCTACAGCAGCATTCAGCCAAGAAACTCAATAGCATAACATAATATAAATGTATTTCTTACTAATTCAGAGACCTAGCGCCCACCACCTTCAACATGAGTTCCAAGGTTACTTCAGGATTCAACATCTAGCCAGCAGATGGGGAAAGAGAAAGGACAAGATTGTGTGGGAAGGTTTATGTCACATCCCACTGGTCAATAATTCTCTCACAGGGATATATCTCAACTTAAGGGACAGTTAGAAATGCATTCTAGTATGTCCTAGGAGATAAAAGAAACTGAGTTCCATGAACAATTAAACTGGCTCTTCCAGAGATATAATATTGGTAGGAAAAATGTGGTTGTGGTTGGTTACCAAGAAATATTTAGCATAGGTTTAAGCATATTTCTTAACATATTTATTAAATGCCTACTATGAGCCAGACAGTGTGTGAAGCATTAGAACTAGAGATGCTAGAATCTGTTCACTACTCTCCATCTGTTCATGTTTTATAGAGGAAAACTGACATTAACTTGCTTTTGTCCTTCATAATAATAAATGCTATGGGAAAAGAGAATTGCAGGGGATTAAAGATATTATCTCTAAAAGGGATTATTCTTGTTTGCCATCACTTCCCAAACCTTAAGGTCAAGAGAGATGACATTTTTTTTTCCTTTGGATACTTAGGGAATGTGAGTTTTGTAATTAGGAAGGAGGGAATTCATAACTTTTTATCACTTGCTAGCTGCATCGTGGTCATTTTTAGTTGCAGCTGAGAATCTCTATTCACTTTATGAGGATAAATTTTTGCTTATTTAAAATTCCAAGATTTTTTGTTTTAGGTTCTGTACTAGAATTTTTTTAAGTAAATGTAAGGCAAATGTAAGATTGTTTTCTTAGCCATCTTGTCTTTGTCTCTCTCTCCTCTTTTTCTTTTTCTCCTTTTCTATCTCCCCTTTTCTCTCTCCTTTCTTTCCTTCTGTTTCTTTCTACTTTTTTTTTCTTTTTTCTGGCTTCTTTTTGCTCAAGGCTAAGACTCTACCACTTGAGCCACAGTGTCACTTCTGGATTTTTCTGTTTATGTGGTGCTGAGGATTAGAACCTAGGGCTTCATGCATGCTAGGCAAGCACTCTACCACTAAGCCACATTCCTAGCCCTCTTCTTCTCTCCTTTACTGACTTGAAATGGCTGAGAGTAATTTTTACCAAAATGCCAAGTTCTCATTCCATTAGCATTACTGATAACTTTAAGATGCTCCTAAAGAAAATTATATTCAGAGAAATAATGGAATCCTGAACTTTTGCGTAAAATACTCTTTAATGCATCTTCCACACGGTCCTTTAAGACTAGTATGGTGTTGTGGAAACAATATCAATATAGGTATCAAGGAAAGAAAATTGTACTCATGACTCCACACTACTTACTATAAGAATCTGGTCAGCACTACTTCCTTTCACCTGGTTTCACTCTGGTTTCTATACATGTACAATATACTTGTCAGACACATATATGTATGTATGCATGCAGGTGTATATGAAAGCTAGCATTCTAGAATGCATGCTAGTTCTTTCTTTAAACAGTTATTGCAAAAACAATTATTGCAAAAATGTATAGAAATCTAATATGCAGAAACAAAAAAGTATTTAATGTCATGACAGAGAAAAAAGTACTTTTTGTGATACATCTGCTCATAATTTCTGTCCCATATAGGTACCTATTCAGAGAATCTTTGTCCCTTGGTATTTCTTGTGACCACATATTGTATTAAAAAATCTCTTTTCTCCTTCTTCAAAGTAGTTCTCATTTGGGGAAACAATCTACAAACAACCAAGGGAGTATTTTTTCCATTATCACTGTTAGAAGCATAATCTATTTTCACTCAAAGACCCTGTGAGCTTGCAGTCAGAATAAAGGGAACATGCTGATGACTACAGGGTGAGGAGCTGGGGTTACATGGATAGGGTTATAAATAATATTAAAGCACTGGAATGGCCTGAATGGGACAGAAAGATTTATTTCATAGTTTATCTGAATTCTCTTGGGAAATAGAGAATGGAATACCGCCGTAGTATTCAATTCCATCTGATTTTATTGAGTCAAGGGATGTTTAAAGAAATTTATAGAGCTCTTTGGAAGTCAGCATTTTTAATAAGTGGCACTGAGAAAATATTACACTGAGGGAGAACCATGTGACAATACAGAATATGAGACATGAGGGAATATATAATAGCTGAGCTAATTGTGGTAGAGGATAATAGGAAGGCAGTATCCAGTGAGTTATCCACTCATCTTCCTGACTACTGTCTATTTCCTTGTCTCTCCCACTTTATCAATGAAGCTTCAGAGTTTTCAGTTATTACCTTGTGAAACTGTAGTGAAATGTGAAACTCTGAGAAGGGCATTCTCAGACTCAGAAATCATTACTAATATAGAAATACATATAAGTACTGTCAGGAAACTTTCACAGACATTAGAACTAAGGAGGAATCTACATTTTTTCAGAATCAACACAGGCTATCAAATAAAATTGAAGAAAAGGAAAATTGAACCCATAAAGAAAGATTTAATAAAGAAGTTGGCAAGAGCAATTGGAGCCCAAAATAAAAAGGCAAGAAACTATCACCCAATTAATGATCAGTACACACACAAAAATACACACCTATAAATGTAAGTAATATTATATTTAATTTTGAGGTTTATAACACAGTATACTATGTTTTCTTCATATCCAAGAAAGAACTAAGTCCACTTGGATTTATTTTATATCACAACATGAAGGTTTCATTTTTGGGAATTTTTTCTATCAGTGAACTTAATTTATTGTGGAGTATCAAGAGAAAGCTTAGCTGAAACATATAGGTTTATACTAAATGAAAGGTAAATCTCATGTGATGATGATACATTAAAAATTTAATAAAATAGCTACTATTTACCACTTATTAAGTGTCAAACTGTTAAGCTCTTTACACAACGATCTATGAAGTAGTAATTCTTTTTTTTTTTTTTTTTGCCAGTTGGGCTTGGACTCAGGCCTGAGTCCCTGGCTTCTTTTTGCTCAAGGCTAGCACTCCGCCACTTGAGCCACAGCACCACCTTTGGCCATTTTCTATATATGTAGTGCTGGGGAATCAAACGCGGGGCTTCATGTATGCAAGGCAAGCACTTTTGCCACTAGGCCATATTCCCAGCCCCAAGTAGTTATTCGTATTTCTATGACAAATGATCATTCAGTTAGTACTAGAGTATGGATCCTCATCTTTACTTTCTTTTTTAATTGATTTATTCATTGTCAAAGTGATGTACAAAGGGGTTATAGTTCCATACATCAGTGAGTACATTTCTTATCAAACTTGTTACCTTCAACCTCATTTTTCTCCCACTTTCTCCCCTTCCCAGGTTCCTCCCCTCCCCAGAATTGTACAGTTGGTTTACAGCATATTGTCTTGTAAGTATTGCTGTTGGGTTGGTTTGCCTTTTACCCTTTGCCTCTCTATTTTTATGTTCCCCTTCCCTTCCCTACTTCTGATAAACGTATATACAATATGCAGGGTACCAAAATCAGTTACACTGACATCAGGGGTAAAGCCATAGGAAGAAAGATGAAAGAAAATGGCTCATTGCAGCACAATTTGCCATAGTTCAAATATGAAACCAACCTAGATGCCCCTCACTAGATGAATGGATCAAGAAAATGTATATATGGACTTCCGGGAAGACAGCAGAGGAGCTGCAGAGCACTAGCTGAGCTCCCTCCGACATCGCAGTTTTCTCACTCCATAGAAACTTTTACTCCTAGAAAATCAGCCAGAGTAAGTTCTAACAGTACAGGGATTCTGGCCAGGAAGGAAAAATCGACTTTGCTCATCTGAAAACACAGATTTGAGCTCTGGGCGGCGTCCCACCGCCGCGCCAGTGCCGGCGCCTGCACAGCACCCAGCACAGCAACCAGCACTCCACGCAGCTAAAGCACACTGTGTAGACCAGGGAGAAATACTACAGACGGCAGCTGAGCACGGACGACCGGAAATCACAGAGAAAGCATGAGTACCCCACGAAAGATAGTCTCACTCTCGCCCACAGAGCAGCTTCTGGAAGGCAGCCCTTCCCCCACCGTCAGAGCAAAGTGCCATCTTTGCCACTGGCATAGGGTCAGACCAGATTGGAACTAAATCGGGCCTGGTGAAAGTGAGGTCAAATTACCCATCTTTGAAAAGGGCAAGAGTGACCGAACAGTGAGAGCCAGCTCCGCCCAGGAGAATGCCCCCTCCCCAGGCGTTAGTCGCCTCTGCTGGGCCTCGGCTTAGCCAGAGGTGCCTCGCCCTGTCGACCGGAATTTCTAAATTTAAAGCGAAAGCAGCGAGCAGCTCCCGGAGGCACAGAAACACCAGATGGGGGAACAAACAGTTCCTGAGAAAGTTAAACAGTCCTGTCACAGAGGAAGCCCAATTCCCAGCCCAAAACAGAGCTGCATTCCATAGCCACCCCCGCCAAGGATGCCGCCCCACCCAGGAGGGAGGAGCCTCCCCCAGGCAAGCAACTCTCAGCCCGGTAAAACAGTCCAGAGGCGCCCCGCCCTGCTGAGTCCACAGCCTATTCAAAGCCAGTCGTTAAAGGCAGCGGCCCCACAGCAGACAGAGGAGCCACGGTTCCTGAGACTGCTCAAGTCCCCATCTACAGAAGATGCCCAGGGCCTGCCTGCAAGCTGTGCAAACCACAGAGACCCAGGTTTGCATCAACAGGGGTGAAGGGTCAGAACAGAGCCACACCCAGCAAACTGAAATCAAGTCAAACCCAGCCAATCAGGAAAATAGACTGCAGACCATCGCAAGGAAACCAGAGACTGGGGAAAGAGCACCCAAACAAGGAGGAGTCCATTTTTATTTCTTCTTTTCAAACATTATTTAAACTTTAAAAAAAAATTTTTTTCACTTCTGAAATGTTGTCGGGTTTTGTTTTGTTTTGTTTTGTTTTCCGTTTTTACCTGTTTGTTTTATCAAGTTTTTTTCTTTTCTGTTTGCTTGGGCAGTTCCTTTTCTGTTTTTTTTTTTCGTTTTTATTTATTTTTCTTTTTTAAATGATTTTTCTCTGTTTTGTGCATCTGTCCTCCACTATTTTTACTTTATTTCTCTCTTTGCATTCTCTTTCTTTAAAAATTACTTTCCTATGAATAACACCTCCATTCTTTTCTGCTAACTCTCTATTGTCTATCATTTTAACCTTGTTCTTTTTACTGATTCTACTCTTCTCCACATTTCCAAGTCACTGAAACTAAACCAAAATCACCACCCCCCGTCCCCAATACATTTTACTCTATTCTCTTTACTACCTCCAACTTACCCTCCTGACTTACTGCCTGGACCTCCAGTCTCCAATGACTCCTGGTTATTGCATAGAGGGTATCCCAGCTTAATCCGAGTGAATCAAAGGGTTTCATAGAGAAAGCCAGTCCTAAACGAATTTAATATAAAAACAAGAATTGCTTATAGGGTTGTAAATAAGTAACTACTGAATACAGGTCCCAGGATCAGTTGTTATATTGAAATTGTATTCTTTAGGAACACCAAATCTAATTTTATACACAGGTATACAAGGTTATCTGTAAAATATTGTGAACTTATATGATTTATACAACAGTGCTTGGTAAGGGCTGCTTTGGGTCTTAAACGGTGCTCACAGGTGCTTGTAGACTGGCATTCCCAATCCAGAAGGAACAAAAGAAAGATGGCAAACAATGAAGTCTTATCCCCCACTCAAAATAAGCAGGAAACAGAGCAGTCAATCAAAGACAGGAGAGAACCCCCAAAATGTTCTAAAAAGTCTACTGATAAACATGATAAGTGAAAAGTTTGAATTTCTTCAGTCAATTAGAGAGTGAGGAGGCAAAGCAAAAATTAATGGAGAATTTCATGGCATCCACAAATAGAAAGATAAATGAACTTCAAGAGTCAAATGAAAAGATAGCTAACCAGGTTAAAGATTTGAGAGACAACTCTCAAAACCAAAGTAATGAAGTTAATGAAGTAAAGAAGTCCATACAAGACATAAGAGATGACATGGAAATCATCAGAAAAGACCATTCAGAAGGAAAAGAGATTCGAAATCAAGTAGCTAGCCTACAGTGCCGACTAACTGAAGCAGAGGATCCGATTTCAGGAGCTGAAGATTCCTTAGATTGTATGGAGAGAGATAAAAAATCAATACAAATCCGGTCAAATCAACAAAACAGATCGCTACAGGAGATACAAGACACGATCAGGAAGCCCAATTTAAGGATAATAGGTATTAAGGAAAACTTGGAAAAGAGGTTAATGGGATAGGCAACCTATTTAACAAAATATTAGCTGAGAACTTTCCAAATATCCAGAAGTAAAGGCATATACAGATACAAGAAGCATTTAGAACCCTGAACCCCAAACTGAACAGACCAGAATAGGACATCCCACTGACACACTGTGATCAAAACAGGATCAGTAGAGTACAAGGAAAGAATCTTGAAAGCTGTTAGGGAGAAGAAAACACTCACACATAAAGGAAAAGCAATCAGAATTACCCCAGACTTCTCAGCAGAGACATGAAAGCAAGGAGATCCTGGAATGAAGTATACCAAACACTAAATAAAAATAACTACCAACCAAGAATTCTGTACCCAGCCAAACTCTCCTTCATAGCCGAAGGTCAAATAAAAATCTTCCACAGTAAGGAAAAACTGAAACAATATATCTCCACCAAACCAGCTTTACAGAAAATCTTCAAAGATGTAGTATATAGGGAAAATAATCAAGATCCCAATAAAGACAGAGAAATGAACCCTAAATAGTAAATATCGGATCAAGAAATGGGAAGACACAGCTATTAACAAGATAGTGATAATGAAAGGAACAAACGATCATCTCTCAATCCTAACTCTCAACATTAATGGACTTAATTCTCCAATCAAACGACATAGGCTCATAAGTTGGATCAAAAATCAAGATCCGTCTTTCTGCTGCCTCCAAGAGACACATCTATCCAACAAAAGTAAACATCTTCTAAAAGTGAAAGGCTGGAAACAAATCTATCAAGCAAATGGCCCCCATAAGCAGGCTGGAGTTGCAATCCTAGTATCAGACAAAATTGACTTCAAATTAAAAAAGGTAAGAAGAAGCAAAGAAGGTTACTACATACTAGTAAAGGGATCATTCCTACAGGAAGATATAACCATTCTAAATATCTACACACCAAATGCAGGAGCACCCAAATTCATCAAACAAACACTACTGACTCTAAAAGCACTCATAGACCCAAACATATTGAGGACTTTAACACCCCACTATCACCTCTGGACAGACCAACACGCCAAAAACTGAACAAAGAAACCACAGAAATAAATAATTGCATAGACCAACTGGACTTAACTGGCATCTACAGAATATTCCACCCAGCAACAACAGAATACACATTCTTCTCTGCAGCACATGGAACATTCTCCAAAATAGATCACATTTTAGGGCACAAAGAAAATCTGTACAAATTCAGAAGTATCAAAACTATTCCCTGCATTCTCTCAGACAACAATGGAATAAAATGAGAGCTCAACTCAAACAGCCACCACAGAAAATCCTACAATTCATGGAGACTGAACAACACACTGCTGAACAATCAGTGGGTCATTGAAGAAATTAAAACGGAAATTCAAATGTTTATGGACTTCAACCAACTTGAGGACACAAAGTACCAGCTACTTTGGGACACAGCAAAGGCAGTACTCAAAGGAAAATTTATATCTCTGAGTGCATACAACAACAAACTGGAGAAACATCAACTGAATATTTGAAGGAAGCACCTTAATTCCCTTGAGAAAGAACAAGCCAAACCCCAAGTCAATAGACGGAAGCAAATAATTATAATCAAATCAGAATTAAATCAATTAGAGATGAAAAAAGACCATCGAAAGAATCAAGAAAACAAAGAGTTGGTGCTTTGAAAAAAATCAACAAGATAGACAGACCCCTGGCAAACCTGACCAAAAAACGAAGGCAGCACACTCAAATAAACGAGATAAGAGATGAAACAGGTAACATCACCACAGAAATATCCAAAATTCAGAAAATAATAAGGGACTATTTTGCAAACCTTCATGCCAACAAATTAGACAACTTGGAAGAAATCGAAGATTTCCTAGAAAAAATTCATATCCCCTAACTTAACCAAGAAGATTTAAACCTTCTAAACAGACCCATATCCAGTATTGAAATAGAAACAACAATAAGTGATCTCTGATCCAAGAAAAGCCCAGGTCCAGACAGATTCATTGCAGAATTCTACAAGGCCTTCAAAACAGAACTCACGCCAATATTTCTCAAACTCTTCAATGAAATTGAAAGAGAACGTTCACTTCCAGACTCATTCTATGAAGCCAGTATAACACTCATCCCAAAACCAGGCAGGGACTCATCACTGAAAGAGGACTATAGACCGATCTCCCTGATTAACATAGACGCAAAAATTCTCAACAAAATTCTGGCCAATTGACTTCAACAGGTCATCAAAAAAAAATCATACACCACGACCAACCTGGATTCATTACAGGGATGCAAAGTTGGTTTAATATACACAAGTCAATTAATGTAATCCACCACATCAACCGGAGCAAGCTAAAGAACCACATGTTTTTATCTCTGGATGCGGAAAAAGCGTTTGATAAAATCCAGCACCCATTTATGCTAAAAGCCCTGGAAAAACTGGGATTCCAGGGAACATTCCTGAATAAAATCAAGGCAGTTTATGACAAACCAACAGCAAGCATAACTCTAAATTTGGAAAAACTAAAGCCATTCCCTTTAAAATCAGGAACAAGGCAGGGATGTCCACTCTTTCCCCTGCTCTTCCACACAGTACTAGAATTCCTACCCAGAGCAATAAGGCAAGAAGAAAATATAAAGGGGATTCAAATAGGAAAAGATGAAGTTAAACTTTCTCTCTTTGCAGATGACATGATCCTATATCTAAAGAATCCCACAGACTCTACCCCCAAGCTACTAGAGCTGATCCAAAACTTTGGCAAAGTTGCAGGATATAAAATAAACCCTCAAAAATCAACGCCCTTTCTGTATGCTAACAACCCAAAGACCCAGGCAGAAATAAGGTAAGCAACTATTTTGCAATGTCCCCCAAAATCATAAAATACTTAGGAATAACCTTAACCAAAGAAGTGAAAGACCTCTTTGAGGACAACTTTAAAAGCTTGAAAAATGAAATTATATCAGAACTAAGGAAATGGAAAAACCTCCCATGATCCTGGATTGGGAGGATTAATATAATCAAAATGGCAATATTGCCAAAGGCTATCTACAAATTCAATGCAATACCCATTAATATCCCAATACCATTTTTTAATGAAATAGAGGAAGCAATCCAGAAATTCATATGGATCAGTAAAAGACCTAGTATAGCAAAAACAATCCTAAGCAGAAAGAACAGTGTTGGAGTAATTACAATACCCAACTTCAAGCTGTATTACAAAGCTATAGTAATAAAAACAGCTTGGTACTGGCACCAGAACAGCCCTGAAGTCCAATGGAACAGAATTGAAGACCCAGAAATGATCCCACAGAACTACGCCTTCTTAATCTTTGATAAAGGAGCTAAAACAATAGTTTGTAAGAAAGATAGCCTCTTTAACCAATGGTGCTGGCAAAACTGTCTCAACACATGCAACAAACTAAAACTAGATCCTTATATATCACCCTGCACCAAAATCAATTCCAAATGGATTAAAGAAAATCAAAACACACACCTTGAAAACACTAAAGTAAGGAGTAGGAGAAACACTTGGGCTCCTTGGCGCAGGACGGAACTTCTTTAACCATGACCCAGAAAGGCTACAAATCAAAGAAAGGTTGGACAAATGGGACTGCATCAAACTGCAGAGCTTCTGCATGGCAAAGGACATAGCTCGCAAGATAAACAGAAAGCCCACAGACTGGGAGAAGATCTTTACTGGCCATTCAACAGACAAAGGCCTCATCTCTAAAATATATGCAGAACTAAAAAAATTACCTTCTTCCAAAACAAAACCGCAAAGAACCATTAGCCCCCTCATCAAGTGGGCTATAGTCTTAGAAAGAGACTTCTCTGATGAGGAAATGAGAATGGACAAGAGACATATGAAAAAGTGCTCTACATCACTGGCCATAAAATAAATGCCAGTCAAAACAACATTGAGATTCCATCTCACCCCAGTAAGAATGTCCTATATCAAGAAAACCAACAATAATAATTTTTGGAGGGCATGTGGCCAAAAGGGAACCCTACTTCATTGTTGGTGGGAATGTAAACTGGTTCAGCCACCCTGGCAAGCAGTATGGAGATTCCTCAGAAGGCTAAATATAGAACTCCCCTATGACCCAGCAGCCCCACTTTTGAGTATCTATCCAAAAGACCACAAACAAAATCACAGTAAAGCCACCAGCACAACAATGTTCATTGCAGCTCAATTTGTTATAGCTAGAATCTGGAACCAACCCAGATGCCCCTCAGTACACGAATGGATCAGGAAAATGTGGTACATATACACAATGGAATTTTATGCCTCTATCAGAAAGAATGACATTGCCCCCTTTGTAAGGAAATGGAAGAACTTGGAAAAAATTATACTAAGTGAAGTGAGCCGGACCCAAAGAAACATGGACTCTATGGTCTTCCGTATTGGGAATAATTAGTACAGGTTTAGGCAAGTCATAGCAGAGCATCACAAGAGCCCAATAGCTATACCCTTATGAACACATAAGATGATGCTAAGTGAAATGAACTCCATGTCATGGAAACGATTGTTATATTACAGTTGTAACTACTTTCAACTTCCCTTCTGTATCTGTAGCTTCTATTATTGATGAGGTTCTTGTATCACCTTCCAGTGGTTGTACCTCCACTATCTCTGTAATCTTATCTGAGTATATTGGAAACCGTGTATACTGGTATTAGAAGTAGGAAATTGAAAGGGAATACCAAAATTGAGAGACACAGGGTAAAAAAAGACAACAACTACACAAGCGATACTTGCAAAACTGTTTGGTGAAAATGAACTGAACACCTCAGGGGGGAAAAGGGAAAGGGGGAGGAGGGGGGTTATGAGGGACAAGGTAACAAACAGTACAAGAAATGTATCCAATGCCTAACGTATGAAACTGTAACCTCTCTGTACATCAGTTTGACAATAAAAATTTGAAAAAAAAAGAAAATGTACATATGCACAAGAGAATTCTATGTATAAGAAAGAATGACATTACCCCATTCATAAGGCTTGGAAAGACTTGTGAAGCCAGACCCAAAGAAACATAAACTCTATGGTTTCATCCTTCCATTCTTAATCCAGAGCCAACCTACATTCTGAACTACTATCCTACAGTAATATGTGAAGGAAGGATTTGAATGACTCTCTATTACTCCATGAAGTCAAATGACAAAACTTTACAAGGCTCTACATACTTTGTTGCCTGTTAGTTTATTCTGGTTTATATCAGTACTAATTTATAACACATTTTACTTGGCTTATTTTGTACCAACCATATGGGATTGAAAGAACTAAAATTCTTTCTACCTCAGAAACTTTTTCCACACTGGCCACTCTGTCAAAATGTTCTTCTCCTTACTTCTACCTGTCTGGTCCTCATTGTTTTTTCTCCAATTAAGTTTTTCCCGGACCTATCCTCCAGATTACTTTGGATCCTTTTAATACTCCTTGACTCATACTTACTTTCACCTTTAAAAGGTATGTAAATATTTTCCATATACTTGTTTAATTATTTGTTTTCTGTTGCCCTACAGTAAATTATGAGTTTCATGAGTGCAAAAAATATCCACTCAGTATGCTATTCTAAACTATTTGGTGCTTAACATAGTGTGCATCTGCTTGCTGGATGGTCAGATTGGTAGTTGAATGGTTGGAAGAATACGTGTTGTTTAAATAATAGACTCCCTCTGGAGGGTGATAGAGGTCATGAATTTGATTGTGGCACATCACATTACGTGTATATATGGAAACACTGCAATGAAACCCCTCTGTACAATTAATATTTGCTAATAAAAATGGAAGAAAAGAAAAACTATTACCATTTAATGAAAGCTACAGGGGTTCAGAGCTTAAATGTGATGGAGACATTACTTCAGAAGGTATTCAACTACACTTCTTTTTTTTCTTTCTTTTTTTTTTTTTGGCCAGTCCTGGGCCTCGGACTCAGGGCCTGAGCACTGTCCCTGGCTTCTTTTTGCTCAAGGCTAGCACTCTGCCACTTGAGCCACAGTGCCACTTCTGGCCATTTTCTGTGTATGTGGTGCTGGGGAATCGAACCAAGGGCTTCATGTATGGGAGGCAAGCTCTCTTTCCACTAGGCCATATCCCCAGCCCACTTCTTTTCTTTTATTGTAAAGAATGTACTGAGAGATTTTATTGGTAAACTGTACAAAGGGATTACAGTTACATAAGTCAGGTAATAAGCACATCTCCTTTTTAAGTTTCACTTTTTCCTTCATTTTTCTCAGTTTTTCCCTCCTGACCCCTCTCCCCCACAGGATGTACAGTTCATTTTCAACATAGTGTCTAGTGAGTATCACTGCTGCATTTATTTACCCTTGTCTCACCACTTCTGTGCTCCCCCTTACCCTTCCCAAAACAGATAAATGTCCATACAAGATGAAAGGTACAGGTATAAAAAACAGGGACATGAAATAGATACCTGTAAAGTGTTCACATTGGAACATGGCCTCTTTTGAAACATTGTCCTATCATTTGGAGTTTGAAATTGATGTCCTTCAATGACAAATGATGGAAGCATATGCAGCCAACAGCCAGTGCTAGCCACCTGACAGATGAGTGAGGCAAGATAAGACTATTTCTAGATAGTAAAGCCACCAAATAACTACACCCATTTGAATGAACCAGATGAATTCAAGAGAACCACTTGTTCCAAACTGCTCCTAGGATTCTGAACAAACTATATTGCTTATTTCAAGGCACTATATTTGGAGGAATTTGGTTAAACAACATTATAGCCAAATCAGGTGATGTTGTAGAAGGTCATCTAGTAACAGGTGAATGATATTATATTGTCCTTTCAACCCCAGGAATCTACAGTTCCAATAAACATATCTACAATGCCCAGGGTACTGAAATCAGTAATAGTGCCATCAGTGGTAAAATCCTGGGGAAAAAGACAAAAGAAAGTGGCTTAATTTCAGATGGTACATTGAAAATAATAACGACAATTATAAGCCACTTATTTCCTTAACTTGGAGTTTATTTCACTCAGCATCATCTTATGTGTTCATATGTACATAGCTATTGATATAGTGGAAATAGGGAAGGGAAAGAGAACATAAAAATGGAGAGAAAAAGGGTAAAAGGTAAACCAATGCAATAGCAATACTTACAATACTATATGCTGTAATCCAACTATACCACTCATGGTGGGAGGAAGAGAATTGGGGAAGGGGGAAAGAGGGAGAAAATGAGGGAGAAGGTAACAAGTTGGATAAGAAATGTACTCACTGCCTTACGAATTAAACTCTAACCCCCTGTACATCTCTTTAACAATAAATAAATAAATAAACTACAGTTGAACTGAATGTACTTTTGTAATATTGGTACCAAGTCCCTCTGAATTAAAAAAAGAAATAGAGGCTATTCATTGGTCATGTTCTTAAGTTTATTGTACATGTCATAATTAAAGAAGCATTTCAGCATTTGATTTGTACTTAAAAGTCACATAATTTTAAATACATTCTCTAAATCCACCCAAGCAAGCAAAATAACATTTATGCTAAAATCTGTCTCACAGACTGTTCATGTCTCTATGTTCCGACAGCAGGCGGTATAATTCATCCATAAAAGACAGCTGAAATATTCGCTGCTTTGAATTGTTTTAATATTGTGCACGAGGGACTGGCAGAGAAAATTAACTGCCGTATGCTGCCTCATTCAAAGTATCAGATGGATAATAATAAGACAGAAAATATATAAAAATCATTTAGAACCATTTTAGGACCATATGCTCAACTTCACTGACAATAATCAACTCTAATGTATTTCAGGAAATAGAAGTGGAGAGTATAATTCTGCTCATTATATTGAGTACTAGATATCAAATCACTTGAAATTTTCATGGATATAGAGGAAATGTAGTTCACAACTAGAGACAACTAGACTTCATATAAAGATTTAATTCAGTTACCCATGTGGGCACGTTTTTCCTGTTTGCTATAACTCAAATTTGACTTCAGTCGGAGAGCAGAATCCAAGTTCACATTTTTCAAGACATTCCCTCAGATGTGCACACTCATGAAGATTATTACTTATGATTACATCTACCTATTTTTTCTGTAGATAGTAGACAATAAACATTACTAACAACAAATTTTACTCTACAATTAGTTTAGACAACAGGAACCTTGAGATCTACCTTTCAAATTTTCCTTTCTCTGTCTTTAACTTGTTGCATTACTTTTGTTTCTTATATTGTATTTTTTCTTTTTGTTTCTTCTCCTAACTAAATATGAAGTTTTTTAAGGATATATGAATAAAACAACAGGATATTGGTTTGAAAATGCTACATATTAAATTTTCAAGAAAATACTTTAACAAATGTGTAAAGCAATTAATTAAACATTTCCATGTGAATGATATCATTCAATAAATAGCCTTCATTTATTCACTGTAACTCCTGGGATTTCTTGTTTATTTCTCCATTTTATGTAATACTTTGTAGTGCTCATGATAGTCTACTGCCTGTACTAGGATTCAGCCACTTAAAATTCAGAAAAGCAGTGCAGAAACTGAGAATGAGTTGATAATGGCTGGATAAAGTGTCTGGTAAATTCTTTTCCCCCCAAAGGAACTGTAACAGTAGGAAAATGGACAAAAATAATCCCTTAATCAGTTTGTAATTTGGATAAAGGCATGAAAGATTTATTTTAAAAAAAAACAAAACCCTGAAGATGTTCTTACTTTAGGTAATCTGCGGTGGTGATTCTTCTGTCCTTGTTGCTTCTCACCCTCCATCACAGCCAAGGTAGAAATTCTGTTGAAGTGCAATTGGTCATATGATTTACAGCTTTTCTACTATGGTGAAGGTCACTTGACTTTTTTGTTCCTTCTATGTATTAGTTAGCTTTCCAGTACTACAATGAAACACCAGAGGCAATGAACTCATAGAGAAAAGTTTACTTGTTCACAGTTCTGAATGTTTGATTCATGATTGGACCTTGGGCTAAGTTGCCAGATAGCAATAGCAGAGTGCATACAGAGAAAAAAAGCAAACAAACAAGAAACAACGACTCATATCAACAGCAGAAAGGAGGATGGACTATTTTACTAGGTAGATGTAGAGAAACAAATCCTGGGCTAATACTAACTATGAATGGTTCCTTGGGGTTCTCTGCAGTCTTTTAAACAATTTTTCATTTTTATAAATTTGAGCCTGTGATGAGTAGGATGGCTTGCAGATTCTTTAAATGACATCAGGACATCATTCTTAAAGTCCCAATGCAAAGCATGTGAGTTTCTATTGTCATTAATCTCCTTAGCAACCTCATTCTCCTTGTCACATCTTCACATGTGTTCTTTTCCAGGAAATCCATCATATTGACTTTTGGAGGACACTCATCCAACCTATATCTCTTTCTTGAGAAATGTCTATTTAGATCTATTGCTCGTTTTTAAATCAGATGAATTTGTTGTTGTTTGAAATCATTGTCTATTCTGGATATTTATTTTATGTCAGATGTAAAGTGTACTTTTCTACTCCGCTCCCTTTCTGCTCAAGATCCTCACTGTACATTAGCTAGAATCAGACACTAATACCCACACTGCAGCATGGATACTTTGAGTCCTTTAAACTTCTGCCACTAAATGAATGGCTTTCATCAATATTTAGCTAAGATAAGATTCCCCCAAAATAGGAAACCAAAGAAGCAAGTGGGGTCAATTAAGATTTAATAGGGTGTCATATGATGCACAAAAATTCACTCAACATGAGTAATAGTATAAGAGTTAATCTATTTTAGGCTTAGCTCAGAGTTGGGATTCCTTTTCTGTGATCTTTCTTGTTTTCAAATGTCTCAACTTGATCATGCAGGAAATATCAGGGACTTGGGTAGATTTCCAGGTTTTACAATCAACACCATCTAGAAAATACCTTGTTAATAAATTACATATTGTACTTCCAGTGTATTGGATCAGATTCAACATGCTATCCTTGAAAAAGGAAGCTAATGGATGTATAAAGGAAAAGGCCAGAAGGGTTTCTTCTCCAATCCCATGATAATTATTCAAATATTTTTCAACCTTTTAAATGTATTACTTGAGTTGAAGGCTATTTCAAATGATTATTTTTTTGCAAGTTTGGCCTACACAGTATGTACCATGGAATTAGAATTAGTAGTCAATTGACTGATTAATTTAACTATGCTGGTTAGCTTACTGTTTGTTTCCATAGGTTTAAAGAAGAGAAGATGTCAGATCATTTCCTTGGAAACATATTTGCATAAGGAGTAATTGTTCTATGATTCCCTCAACAGGAAGTATTATAGAGACATCCATGATACAAACTATTCTCAGAAAGATTCTCGATACAAGGAATTAATCATGTATTTCTGCTACACAATGGTAATCTAGTGTGTGTTGGGAGTGAAGGCAATTAATGACGTTTTATGGAGTTTGGGTTTTATACTATGTGGCAATGCAAAGAGAATTAAAGATTTGGAAGAAGTATGTTGTATAATCATAGTTTTGTTCTAGAAAGATCAAGCTTGTAAAAGGAAGTTTAGAAAACATGAAGAAGGACTAAATTGTCTGAATTTTTCAGGCTCATGGTAGAAAGTAGGGATAAAACCAGGGAAAAGGAAGTAGTGACTTCAAAAGACAAGAGGACAATTATTGGAGAAAAGAAAAACAACCATGTAACAATTCTTCACAATTTTCCTTTGTTTAGTCTCTGCCACAGCTCAGCAGTAGGTGATCTCTCAATTACTTTTTCTAGGTTTACTTTTCATTAATCACATCACATGCTAAACATGACTAGATTCTATTACTTTACTGAAGGATCACCTGCACTTTTTCACTTGCTTATTTTCACATGAAAATGTTTGACCTGACTTTGAAATACCATCTCTTCCATCATGCCTTCTGACACTCCTCTAGCAACAACTCATTTACTCCTCTTATCTTCCTTCACTTCACTTTATTTTTACCTTGCTTTCAGTACTCCTAGTTTGTATACACGTTCCACAGTATTCTATCACACAAAGTTGAAGTTCAAAAACCACAACATGACATCCAAGGCTTTTAACACTGAAAGTAAATAGTTATTCAGTCATTGATTTATTCATGAACCAATTCATCTAACATATGTAAGTACATGATATAGGCCAGATACTTTCTTAATTTCTATAGATATACTAAAGAAAGAAAACAGATAAATGCTTAACCATGCAGAGCATACATTGACTGGAAGAGGACTGCACAGCCAAACAAATATGAAGAAATTGAAATAATGCAGAGCAGGAATTATAAAGTTTCATTATCAGTAATGAGGTAAAAATATGACTATGTAATTAAAACCTAAAAGTATGGGCTGGGAATATGGCCTAGTGTTAGAGTGCTTGCTTCATATACGTGAAACTCTGTGTTTGATTCCTCTGTACAACATATATAGAAAAAGCCAGAAGTAGCACTGTAGCTCAAGTTGTATAGTGCTAGACTTAAGCAAAAGGAGCCAGGGAGAGTGCTCAGGCCTTGAGTTAAAGCCCCAGGACTGACAAAAAAAACAACCACCTAAAAGACAAGAAGGAAGTAGCTGAGATAGGAAAGGCTTCAGTATAACGCAAGAACTTAAAACTAATAAGTGGATGAGAAAAAGAATGGTATGAAGTTAACAACAACAACAACAACAACAAACCTTATCAGGGTATCCTAGGCCTTTATAACAGAAAGTAATTATTTGTCATTAAATCATTCAAAGATCAATTCATCCAACTATTATTTGAGGACTTTATAAATGCCAGATATTTTATTAAGCCCTGCAGATATAATGAGATGAAGATTCAGCTCACAGAAAGTCTATTTAAAAATTTAAGCAGTGGAATAGCAAAGTGTAATTTGCACTTAAAATTATTTTTATTGCTCTTTGTATAATAAATGGAAAAATGTTGTATAGGGTCCAGAGAAGGGGTTATTGTCCTAAATATCAATCAATAATGATAGCTTGGGGCTGGGAATATGGCCTAGTGGTAAAGTGTTCTCCTCGTATACATGAAGCCCTGGGTTCAATTCCTCAGCACCACATATATAGAAAAAGCTGGAAGTGGCGCTGTGGCTCAAGTGGTAGAGTGCTAGCCTTGAGCAAAAAGAAGCCAGGGACAGTGCTCAGGCCCTGAGTTCAAGCCCCAGGACTGGAAAAAAGAAACAATACAAATAATGATAGCTTAACAAAATGCTAATATATAGAAGAAACACAGCTAATTTCACACACACACACACACACACACACACACACACACACACACACACACACACTTTCCAGAAGGCACTGAAAATTCAATGTGGGAAATTAAACAAGAGTGATAGTTGAGTTTCTGATATGAGTAAAAAGTAATTTTTATCAAGTTTCAGATGATTTATGTAGGGGGTAAATTGGAATAGAAAAGATAAAAGTTCAGTTTTGAGAACTTTAGACACCAAATAAAGGTGTGCGTGGCTACTGTAACATGAATCTAGAAGTTAATAGAGCAGAATGAGCTGGAGAAAAATATTTGGGGACCAACGGAATCTAATGATATATAAAGCCCAGTACTAAATATTATTCAGGGAAAGGAGGTACAATACTTTGTCCTAAAGAACATCAATGTTTAGAAGGTAGAAACCTCATAAGATTTATTTAAAGTAGTGAACAATGTATGCTAATATAAAAGAGAATACCAAATCAGTATTTTAAAGTGAATAACAAAGTCATGTGCTACTATGTTGATTAAGAGGAGGACAGAGAAACATCTTTGAACATTGCATCATAGAAGTTTCTGTTGACTTGGTCAGGTGTATCAAGCCATGAGGAGGATATTTGAAGGATAAAAGGAAGCTTATAAATGATGAAAGTAAATGTGGATAAATCCTAAAACAAATTTGCCTTTGCTGAGCACTAGAGAAAATGTGGTAGGTGGTGTAGATACACTGGCAGTATAGTTTACATGTAACGTGGGAGGCTAGGAGATATTCAAACAGGCTTATGTTGATAATTGTGCAAAACATGAATAGAAATTATGTGAAATAGGGAAAAATACCAGAAGTAGATATTCTTTTTTTTTTTTTTGGCCAGTCCTGGGCCTTGGACTCAGGGCCTGAGCACTGTCCCTGGCTTCTTCCCGCTCAAGGCTAGCACTCTGCCACTTGAGCCACATCGCCGCTTCTAGCCGTTTTTTTTTCTGTATATGTGGTGCTGGGGAATCGAACCTAGGGCCTCGTGTATCCGAGGCAGGCACTCTTGCCACTAGGCCATACCCCCAACCCCGAGAAGTAGATATTCTTGTATAGGAAAAAGATTATTAAATGAAGGGATTTGCTCATTATAAGAAGGAAAATATTTCTCCCTTTGTGAACTATAGGAAAAGGGAAGAAAACATTTGCAAATAAAGATAGAATTGGAGATCCAGGCTTGGGAATTTGGAAGAGTTCATAGATAATGAGAGTGATGATGAAGGTGATGCTAAGATAGCAAACACATTTATTGGGTTTATCATACAGGCATAAATGCTCACTTGTGAAGAGATACTCAAAATTATCAGGCAAGTACTGTTATTTCTATTTTCAAATGGAAAACCGGAAGCACAGAAATGTTAACCATTTTCTCATTGCCATTCCTTGTAGGCATTTTTAGTAGTAGTCACATTCATGCAGGTTAGATCCAATGTTCAGGCTTTTTTTAAAAGTTTTAATTATAAAACTTATGTACAGAGAGGTTACAGTTTCATACGTTAGGCATTGGATACTTTTCTTGTACTGTTTATTACCTTGTCCCTCATACCACCCTCCCCGCTCCCCCCTTCCCCGCCTGCGGTGTTCAGTTCACTTACACCAAACAGTTTTGCAAGTATTGCTTTTGTTGTTGTTTCTCTTATTTTACCCTTTCTCTCTCAATTTGGGTATTCCCTTTCAATTTCCTAATTCTAATACCAGTACACACTGTTTCCCATTCACCCAGATAAGATTACAGAGATAGTGTAGATACAATCACAAAGTGATACATGAACATCATCAATATTAGAAACTATAGATACACATGTAATGTTCAAAGTAGTTACAACTGTGATATAACAATCATTTCCATAAAATGGAGTTCATTTCACTTAGCATCATCTCATGTGATCATAAGGGTATAGCTATTGGGCTCTTGTGATCCTCTGCTGTGACTTGCCTAAACCTGTGCTAATTATTCCCAATAAGGGAGACCATAGAGTCCATGTTTATTTGGGTCTGGCTCACTTCACTTAGTATAATTTTTTCCAAGTCCTTCCATTTCCTTACAAATGGGGCAATGTCATTCTTTCTGATAGAGGCATAAAATTCCATTGTGTATATGTACCACATTTTCCTGATCCATTCGTCTAGGGAGGGGCATCTGGGTTGGTTCCAGATTCTCGCTATGACAAATTGCGCTGCAATGAACATTGTTGTGCTGGTGGCTTTACTGTGATTTTGTTTGTGGTTTTTTGGATAAATACCCAAAAGTGGGGTTGCTGGGTCACAGAGGAGTTCTACATTTAGCCTTCTGAGGACTCTCCATACTGCTTGCCAGAGTGGCTGAACCAGTTTACATTCCCACCAACAATGAAGTAGGGTTCCCTTTTGGCCACATCCCCTCCAACAACAGTTATTGTTAGTTTTCTTGATATATGACATTCTTACTGGGGTGAGATGGAATCTCAATGTTGTTTTGATTTGCATTTCCTTTATGGCCAGTGATGTAGAGCACTTTTTCATATGTCTCTTGGCCATTCTCATTTCCTCATCAGAGAAGTCTCTTTGTAGGTCTTTAGCCCACTTGATGAGTGGGCTATTAGTTCTTTGCGGTTTTGTTTTGGAGGAAGGTAATTTTGTTAGTTCTGCATATATTTTAGATATGAGGCCTTTGTCCATTGTATGGCCAATAAAGATCTTTTCCCAATCTGTGGGCTTTCTGTTTATCTTGAGAGCTATGAACTTTGCCGTGCAGAAGCTCTGCAGTTTGATGCAGTCCCATTTGTCCAACCTTTCTTTGATTTGTAGCCTTTCTGGGTCTTTGTTCAGGAAGTTCCGTCCTGCGCCAAGGAGCACAAGTGTTTCTCCTACTTCTTCCTTTAGTGTTTTCAGGGTGTCTGTTTTGATTTCGAGGTCTTTAATCTTTTTGGAATTGATTTTGGTGCAGGGTGCTATATAAGGATCTAGTTTTAGTTTGTTGCATGTGTTGAGCCAGTTTTACCAGCAAAATTTGTTAAAGAGGCTATCTTTCTTCCAAACTATTGTTTTAGCCCCTTTATCAAAGATTAAGTAGGCGTAGTTCTGTGGGTTCATTCCCGGGTCTTCAATTCTGTTCCATTGGTCTTCAGGCCTGTTCTGGTGCCAATACCAAGCTGTTTTTTATTACTATAGCTTTATAGTACAGCTTGAAGTTGGGTATTGTAATTCCTCCAGCACTGATCTTTCTGCTTAGGATTGTTTTTGCTATTCTAGGTCTTTTATTATTCCATATGAATTTCTGGATTGCTTCCTCTATTTCTTCAAGGAATGGTGTTGGGATATTAATGGGTATTGCATTGAATTTATGGATAGCCTTTGGCAATATTGCCATTTTGATTATATTAATCCTCCCAATCCAGGAGCATGGGAGGTTTTTCCATTTCCTTAGTTCTGACTTAATTTCGTTTTTCAAGGTTTTAAAGTTCTCCTCAAAGAGGTCTTTCACTTCTTTGGTTAAGGTTATTCCTAGGTATTTTATGTTTTTGGAGGCTACTGCAAAGGGGGTTGCTTTCCTGATATCAGCCTCGGTCTTCGGGTCGTTAGCATACAGAAAGGCCGTTCATTTTTGAGGGTTTATTTTATATCCTGCAACTTTGCCAAAGTTTTGGATCAGCTCTCATAGTTTGGGGGTAGAGTCTATGGGATTATTTAGGTATAGGATCATGTCATCTGCGAAGAGAGAGAGTTTAACTTCATCTTTACCTACTTGGATCCCCTTTATATTTTCTTCTTGCCTGATTGCTCTGGCTAGGAATTCTAGTACTATGTTGAAGAGCAGGGGAGAGAGAGGACGTCCCTGCCTTGTTCCTGATTTTAAAGGGAATGGCTTTAGTTTTTCACCATTTAGAGTTATGCTTGCTGTTGGTTTGTTATAAACTGTCTTGATTATATTCAGGAATGTTCCCTGGAATCCCAGTTTTTCCAGGGCTTTTAGCATAAATGGGTGCTGGATTTTATCAAACGCTTTTTCCGCATCCAGAGATAAAACCATGTGGTTCTTTATCTTGCTCCGGTTGATGTGGTGGATTACATTAATTGACTTGCATATATTAAACCAACTTTGCATCCCTGGGATGAATCCAGTTTGGTCGTGGTGTATGATTTTTTTGATGACCTGTTGAAGTCGATTGGCCAGAATTTTGTTGAGGATTGTTGTGTCTATGTTCATCAGGGAGATCGGTCTATAGTCCTCCTTCCGTGATGAGTCTCTGCCTGGTTTTGGGATGAGGGTTATACTGGCTTCATAGAATGAGTCTGGAAGTGAACGTTCTCTTTCCATTTCATTGAAGAGTTTGAGAAATATTGGCGTGAGTTCTGTTTTGAAGGTCTTGTTGAATTCTGCAGTGAATCCGTCTGGACTTGGGCTTTTCTTGGATGGGAGGTCCTTTATTGCCATTTCTATTTCAATACTGGATATGGGTCTGTTTAGGAGGTTTAAATCTTCATGGTTCACTTTGGGGATATCAATTTTTTCTAGGAAATCGTCCATTTATTCCAAGTTCTCGAATTTGTTGGCATAAAGGTTTGCAAAATAGTGCCTTATTATTTTGTGAATTTCGGTTATTTCTGTGGTGATGTTACCTGTTTTATCTCTTATCTTGTTTATTTGAGCTTGCTGCCTTTGTTTTTTGGTCAGGTTTGCCAGGGTCTGTCTATCTTGTTGATTTTTTCAAAGAACCAACTCTTTGTTTTGTTGATTCTTTCGATGGTTTTTTCATCTCTAATTGATTTATTTCTGATTTAATTTTAATTATTTGCTTCCGTCTATTAACTTGGGGTTTGGCTTGTTGTTCTCTCTCAAGGAAATTAAGGTGGTACCTTTAATTATTGAATTGCTGTTTCTCCAATTTGTTGATGTATGTACTAAGAGATATAAATTTTCCTCTGAGTACTGCCTTTGTTGTGTCCCAAAGGAGCTGGTACTTTGTGTCCTCAACTTGGTTGAAGTCGATAAACATTTGAATTTCCGTTTCAATTTCTTCAATGACCCTCTGATGTGTTCAACAGTGTGTTGTTTAGTCTCCATGAATTGTAGCAATTTCTGTGGTGGCTGTTTGAGTTGAGCTCTAATTTTATTCCGTTGTGGTCTGAGAAAATGCAGGGAATGGTTTTGATACTTCTGAATTTGTACAGATTTTCTTTGTGCCCTAAGATGTGATCTATTGTGGAGAATGTTCCATGTGCTGCCGAAAAGAATGTGTATTCTGTTCTTGCTGGGTGGAATATTCTGTAGATATCGATTAAGTCTAGTTGGTCTATGCAATTGTTTAGTTCTGTGGTTTCTTTGTTCAGTTTTTGGCATGTTGATCTGTCCAGAGGTAATAGTGGAGTGTTAAAGTCCCCAACTATCAATGTGTTTGGGTCTATGAGTGATTTTAGAGCCAGTAGTGTTTGTTTGATGAAGTTGGGTGCTCCTCCATTTGGTGTGTAGATATTTAGAATGGTTATTTCTTCCTGTAGGAGAGATCCTTTTACTAGTATGTAGTAACCTTCTTTGTCTCTTCTTACCTTTTTTAATTTGAAGTCAATTTTGTCTGATACTAGGATTGCAACTCCAGCCTGCTTATGGGGGCCATTTGCTTGATAGATTTGTTTCCAGCCTTTCACTTTTAGAAGATGTTTACTTTTGCTGGCTAGATGTGTCTCTTGGAGGCAGCAGAAAGATGGATCTTGATTTTTGATCCAACTTATGAGCCTATGTCGTTTGATTAGAGAATTAAGTCCATTAATGTTGAGAGTTAGGATTGAGAGATGATCGTTTGTTCCTTTCATTATCACTATCTTGTTAAAAGCTGTGTCTTCCCATTTCTTGATCTGATGTTTACTAATTGGGGTTCATTTCTCTGTCTGTATTGGGATCTTGATTATTTTCCCTGTATAGTACATCTTTAAGGATTTTGGGTAAAGCTGGTTTGGTGGAGATATATTGTTTCAGTTTTCCTTATTGTGGAAGACTTTTATTTGACCTTCGGCTATGAAGGAGAGTTTGGCTGGGTACAGAATTCTTGGTTGGTAGTTATTTTTATTTAGAGTTTGGTATACTTCATTCCAGGCTCTCCTTGCTTTCATGGTCTCTGCTGAGAAGTCTGGGGTATTCTGATTGCTTTTCCTTTATGTGTGAGTGTTTTCTTTTCCCTAACAGCTTTCAGGATTCTTTCCTTGTACTCTACTGATCCTGTTTTGATCACAGTGTGTCAGTGGGATGTCCTATTCTGGTCTGGTTGATTTGGGGTTCTAAATGCTTCTTGTATCTGTATAGGCCTTTCCTTCTGGATATTTGGGAAGTTTTCACCTAATATTCTGTTAAATAGGTTGCCTATCCCATTAACCTCTTTCTCCAAGTTTTCCACAATACCTATTATCCTTAAATTGGGCTTCCTGGTCGTGTCTTGAATCTCCTGTAGCGATCTGTTTTGTTGATTGGACTGGATTTGTATTGATTTTTGATCTTTCTCCATAGAGTGTAAGGAATCTTCAGCTCCCGAAATTCGATCCTCTACTTCAGTTAGTCGGGACTGTAGGCTAGCTACTTGATTTCGAATCACTTTTGCTTCTGACTGGTCTTTCCTGATAATTTCCATGTCATTTCTTAGGTCTTGTATGGACTTCTTTACTTCATTAACTTCATTACTTTGGTTTTGAGAGTTGTCTCTCAAATCTTTAAGCTGGTTAGCTATCTTTTCATTTGACTCTTGAAGTTCATTTATCTTTCTATTTGTGGATGCCATGAAATTCTCCATTAATTTTTTCCTTTGTCTCCTCACGCTCTAGAATAATTGACTGAAGAGATTCGAACTTTTCATTTATCATGTTTATCAGTAGACTTTGTAGAGCATTTTAAGGGTTCTCTTCTATGTCTTTGATTGACTGCTGTGCTTCCTGCTTGTTTTGAGTGGGAGATAAGACTTCATTGTTTGCCATCTTTCTTGTGTTTCTTCTGCCCATTTGAATTGGGGATGCCAGTCTACCAGCACCTGTGAACACCGTTTAAGACCCAACGCATCCCTTCCCAGGCCCTGTTGTGTAAATCTTACAAGTTCACAATTATGTACAGTTACCCTCTATACCTGTCTATAAAATTAGATTTGGTGTTCCTAAAGAATACAATCTCAATATAACAACTGATCCTGGGCCCTGTATTCAGTAGTTACTTAATTACTTTTGCAACCCTATACGCAATTCTTTTTTTTTATATTAAGATCTTTTAGGACTGGCTTTGTCTATGAACCCCTTTGATTCACTCGTACTAAGCTGGGATACCCTCTATCCAATAACCAGGAGTCATTGGAGACTGGATGTCCAGGCAGTAAGTCAGGAGGGTAAGTTGGAGGTAGTAAAGGCAACAGAGTAAAATGTATTGGGGAGGGCGGTGGTGATTTTGGTTTAGTTTCAGTGATGTGGAATAGTCGAGAATAGTAGAATCAGTAGAGAGAATAAGGTCGCAATGATAGATAATGGAGAGTTAGCAGAAAAGAGTGGAGTTGTTCTTCATAGGAAAGTAATTTTTAAAGAAAGAGAACGCAGAGAGAGAAATAAAGTAACAGTAGTGGGAGACAGACGCACACAACAGAGAAACATTATTTAAAAAAGAAGATAAAATAAAAAGGAAAAAAATAAAAAAAAATCAGCAAAGGAACAACCCAAACAAACAGAAAAGAAAAAAAAACTTGATAAAACAAACTGGTAAAAATAGAAAACATGGGAAAAAAAAAAGATGATGTTTACGAATTGAAAAAAAATTTTTTTTTAAAGTTTAAGAAATGCTGAAAAGATAAAGAATAAAAATGGAGTCTAGCAGAGCATCACAAGGCCCAATAGCTATACCCTTAGGAACACATAAGATGATGCTAAGTGAAATGAACTCCATGTTATGGAAACAAGTGATATATCACAGTTGTAACTACTTTCAACGTCCTATGTGTATGTGTAGTTTCTATTATTGATGATGTTCTTGTATCACCTTCCTATGGTTGTACCTACACTATCTCTGTAATCTTATCTGAGTATATTGGAAACCGTGTTTACTGGTATTGGAAGTAGGAAATTCAAAGGGAATACCAAATTTGAGAGACACAGGGTAAAAAAAGAGAAATAACTACAAAAGCAATACTTGTAAAACTGTTTGGTGTAAGTGAACTGAACACCTGGGGGTGGAGGGAAAGGGGGGGAGGGAGGAGGGCATGAGGGACAAGGCAACAAACAGTACAAGAAATGTATCCAATGCCCAACGTATGATACTGTAACCTCTCTGTACATCAGTTTGATAATAAAAATTTGAGAAAAAAAATGGCAAAGAAAGATATGAGGAAATGTTCAACATTCCTGTAAGTAAAGGAAATGCAAATAAAAACAACTCTGAGATACCACCTCAAAAAAAAAAATGGAGTCTTCCTTGTTTGCGTTGTCTTTCCCCAGTCTCTGGTTTCCTTATGATGGTCTGCAGTCTATATTCCTGATTTTCTAGGTTTGGCAGAATTCAGCTTGCTCCTCTGTTTGCTGCAGGGCCGCTGCCTTTACAGCCTGCCTTTGAATAGGCTGTGAACTCAGCAGGGAGGGGCGCCTCTGGCCTGTTTTACCCAGCTGAGAGGTGCTTGCCTCTGCAAGGCTTCTGCCTCCTGCACCAGGTGGCCTCCTTCGCGGAGGTGGCTTTGGAAAGCAGCTGCTTTTCGGGCTGGGAATTGGGCTTCCTCTGTGAAGGGACTGTTTAACTGTCTCAGGTTCCTCCGTCTGGTGTTTCCCTGCCGCTGGGAGTTGGTGGCTGTTTTCGCTTTAAATTTAGAAGTTCTGGCGGGCAGGGCGGGGCACCTCTGGCTAAGCCGAGGCCCAGGGCACGCCTCCCGCCTGGGCAGGGGGTGTTCTCCTGGGCCGAGTTGGCTCTCGCTGATTGGTCCCTCTTGCCCTTTTCAAAGATGGCTAATTTGACCTTGCTTTTCCCAGGCCCGCTTTAGTTCCAATCTGGTCTGACCCTATGCCAGTGGCAAAGATGGCGCTTTGCTCTGGCGGTGGGGGCAGGGCTGCCTTGCTGGAGTTGCTCAGTGGTCGGGAGTGAGAATATCTTTCGTGGGTACTCACGCTTTCTCGGTGATTTCAGGTCGTCCGTGCTCAGGCGCCAGCTGGTCTCCACTGTGTGCTTTACCTCCGTGGAGTGTGGGTTGCTGTGATGGGCACTGTGCTGGTGTCGCCGACACTGGCCTGGCGGTGGGACACCGCCCAGAGCTCAAATCTGTGTTTTCAAACATGCAAAGTTGATTTTTCCTTCCTGGCCAGAATCCCTGTACTGTTACAACTTAGGCTGGTAGTATTTCTACTGGTAAAAGTTTCTATGGGGTGAGAAATCTGCAGTGCTGGAGGGAGCTGAGCTAGTGCACTGCAGCTGCTCTGCTGTCTTCCCGGAAGTCAATGTTCATGCTTTTAACCAGATGCTTTGCAGTGACGTACAAAATAAGGAAAGTGGGAAGCTTGTATGAGAAAGGAAAAGCCTAAGGTAGTCATTTTGGTAATTGGAATTATCAACATAAAGGATAATATAATAGAATTATTAAGTAGTATAGCATATGTAATTCAGGTCTCAGATTTTAATTTAAATAGAAGTCATCCAACTGTGATTAGTAGCAGGTTCAGAAAGGTCATGAATAAGTCTTTATTCCCCATGAAATTATGAGCTCATTGAAATGGAAATATACACCTTTCTTGTCTATGTATTTATCACAGCATTCTACAAATAATTGGCACCTACATTTTAATGTCTATATTACTTAATAAGTTTAATTGAGTTTGTTTGATCTGTTGCTCCCAATTAAAATCATAGAAGAGAGATTCTTAACACATCAATCTTTTAGGGAAAAGGCTTTCTACATACAGTTCAAATACCAAATGAGATAAACATGGATAAACATGAATACTTTAAGACATCTTGTTTTTGTTGTTTATTTGCTTGGTTTTTTTTAGAAAGAATCTCATTAAACCATTTTAGCCTGGGACTCACTGAGTTAACTCGGGCTAACCTTAAACTTGTGACCCTATTGATTATGTATTCCAAGTAGTGAGATCATCGCAATCACCACCATACCCAGCTCTGTATAAAAATCTTATCATACTAAAAAAATCAAAAGATACAATGCAAAAGTTGCAATAAGTATCATACAAAAGGTTAAGATCCCTCAATATATATATATATGAAGACGCCTCAAAATAAAGAGTAAATATTAAGCCTGTATTAAAATGGTCAGAAGAAATGGAACAGGAACATGGATGCATGCTGCACAGAATATAAAATGATGTGATTCCTTTGTAAAATACTACATAGTGTCTTATAAATGTTTGACACCTAGTTCTCCAGAAAAACAAAAACCAAAAACTGGGAGTACTACCCACACCCAAAGATCTGATATGTAACATCTGCTAATTTCTTTTGTCAGTATAGTCTTTCTATATCTATCCAATTTCAAACTACTAAATTTAAATCCTGGAAAATACATGAATAAAGAGTTGCACATTAGCGTGGAAACATACAGTTCCTCAATTACATACTTAAAATCAACATGAGTACAGAATTAAAGATAATAGCATCATGTAGATAAAGAGAATTAAGAAGTAATAAATTTAGACTATTATCTTAATTTTGAATATTATTATTATTATTTTTTTTTTTGGCCGGTCCTGGGCCTTGGACTCAGGGCCTGAGCACTGTCCCTGGCTTCCTTTTGCTCAAGGCTAGCACTCTGCCACTTGAGCCACAGCGCCACTTCTGGCCATTTTCTGTATATGTGGTACTGGGGAATCGAACCAAGGGCCTCATGTATATGAGGCAAGCTCTCTTGCCACTAGGCCATGTCCCCAGCCCCTTGAATATTATTTTTAGTTAAAGCATTTATATGATTTAATGTTTTACTGATGGCTCTGTGTAATAATAAGCTTACAAAGTTCCTTAAAATACATAGCATTGTCTCTTAAAAGCCAGAATGAAACACCTTCAATATGTCACTGAGATAGCTGAAAAATACCCAACATGCCCAATTCAGAAAATTGCTCTAAAGTTATATCTTGAACATTACAAAACATATTTGTCCAAAATTATACATTGAAGGACTTTTTTATCACATAAAAATGTTGGAAACCTTGTATATGCTAACTATAGGAAACCCACACTGTGATGTATAGATGAATGAGGATGGAGCAATTTGTACTGTTCTGACTACCCAAATGTTCTTCAATGAGTGAATGTCCAAATATCCAGAAGCAAAGGATACTGATCTGTGATAACAAGAAACAAATTATTCACATGCACAAAAGCTTGGGTAAATCTCAAGGAAATTTTGTTGAGTGCAAATATACAGTCTCAAAAAGAAATATACTATATGGTTCTGTTTATATATTTGTGAAATAATTATAGAGATAAGGACCAGATGAATTGGTAGCCAGGGGACTGTGATAGTTGGATAGGGCATGAATAAGGCTCTAAAAGTTACCTTGAGGGATTCTATTAGTGCTGATGTACTTGAATATCTTGTGGTGGCAGTTAAATGGACTACACATGGGCTAAAACTGCAAAGAGCTGTGCACATATGAACACATAGATGAGTATATATGTGACTCATATACTAATGTTAAATTTCTCAGAATCAATACTATAGTTGCATAAGATATTAACAGTTGAAAAGAAGGGAAAAGGGATGTAGGACTTTCCTATACATTCTTTGAAACCTCTGGCAAATCTATAAATATTTCAAAATAAAAATATTTGAAGGTCTTAATGAAGTGAAATGCACTACTGTGGAGTTATTGCCTATAATGTATTTCCAGCTGAAAATAGATATAAAAGGTAATGAATTGTGTGTATGCATACACATACAGGCTCATACACACACACACACACACACACACTATACCATATATATTAAGGAACATACTTCTAATACTCTCCATGAAATAGAAAAGGGAAATATGAAAAAACATGCAATTAGGTGATAATTGTTTCAAAATGTAAGAAGAGAATAAGGCAGAAATAAATGAAGTGCTTCATACAAAGGGGTTGGGAATAAATGGGATGGATGTGATAGAGAAGGGAGAAAAGTTTCCTGAATTTTGTTTTCTTTTCTTTTCTATCTCTATTAGTATACATAGGTTGTACAAAGGAGTTTCTCTGTATCTCCATAAATGCGTATTATGTATCCTCGTCGAGTTTAACCATTTCTCGTCCCTCTTCTTGAAAAAACTTCTAAAATTTTCATACAAACATAAACAAATATGTCCAATTATATATCAATAAAAATAACAAGTTTGAGTAGGTTTTTCTACTTATACATTGCCAAAGGAAACATGATTAAGAAGTGAGCAACAGAACTAGAAAACCATCATCTCATCGACTCTTTTTTCTTTCCTCTCTCTCTCTGTCTCTGATTCTGCTTTTGCTTTTCTCTATTATATTCTAAAGATCTGATGCACAAAATATGGACTATTTTAATTATGGTCCCAAATCTTAAAGCACTTCACCAAACATAATGTTAGTGACTAATATACAGACAAAATGGCACTCAATATCATTGTGATCACAAAAGTGCCTGGTCAGCATGAGATACTAATACAGATACCAGAAGAACCAAAATAACAATGAACTATAATGGATAAGAATCATACCGTGACATTGAAGAAAGATTCAGTAGTTCAAGTTTGAATGTAAAATTACATACCTACTGACTCTACTCTGAGATAGATATCCTTATTAGTACATGTCAATCAAAGGCTTTAACAGTAATTATTTTTATTATTGCTTAATTTATAGATACTCAAATTGAAAATAAACCAGGTAATCTATAGGAGAGTGGACGACTAACTTTTGATGTATTCTGTGCAATAGAATCTCCTCAGAAAATACAAATACTGAATTAATCCAGGGAATATATGTGTGCGTGTGTGTGTGTGTGTGTGTGTGTGTGTGTGTGTGTGTGTGTGTGTATTGGAACACAAAGAACACAATCTACCCCTACTTATCCATCAATGGCATGCAAGCTGCAAAGGTATACTTCAGTCAAACTGACCTCTGAACAAAGCCAGCATGTCTATGTGCTTTGCTAATCCTTGACAAACCCCAACAGTCTAGTCAACTCACCTGCTGGAGTAAACAGTCTTGCATCACTAGGTCCTATACAAATGCCCCAAATTTGCCCATCTAGTTCAAATTGCACTTAGTTTGTTCTGTTATATATTCAAATGATTACAACTTCTTTCTCTAATTGAATCTTAAGTCCCTTGATACCATGCACTTTGTCTCACATTTCTGTGTAGCTGCCAAATCCTTGGTATATTTACTTAAGAAAATATAGGTACCAAATAAATCACTATTCATTAAAAAATTTCAGGTGAGCACTGATGGCTCATGCCTGTAATCCTAGCTACTAAGGAGGCTGGGATATGAGATTTGTGGTTTGAGGCCAGCCCAGGCAGAAAAGTCCCTGTGAGATTCTTATCTCCAATTAACCACCCCCAAACCAGAAGTGGCACTGTGGCTCTAAGTGGTAGAGTGCATCCTTGATCAGAAGGGTTCAAGTTCCATAATCAATAAATAAAATTAGCAATATGGTGTGCTGTTGATTTTATTATATGCAGCTCAAAGCAGGTCAATGAAACCTATGCTGATAAATACTAGAACATGTCTTGGGGATGATTTACTGGACAGGGTCATTAAATAATCTTTCCTGGGATGATGGAAATGTCCCACGGATTAATGAGTTTATTCCATTAATTGTATATGTAGTTTAAAAAGTCACTGACTTGTATGTCAATGATTATGTGTCAGGTGGTTTCTATACACTAACAATAAAAATTCCAAAAAATAAATTAACAAAATACTCGATTTATAATATTGTATCAAGAAGAGTAAAACAAGTATTATATTAACCATTATAGTTACATCCAAAAGAATAGTTATAATGTAATACATATGTAAAATGTTGTTGAAATAAATTAATGATACAAATAGATGATAAGGACAGTATATTTATAGATTCAAAGAACTAAAGTGTTAGGATAACAGTCAACGAAAGCTCTATAAAATTCTAACATGTTTTGAAAGAGTAGAGGAAAATCTGTCCTAAAATTCACATGAACTTTCAAATGAACATAGCCAAAACAATAGTGAAAATAAGAACGTTAGAGTTCTAGTGTTTCCTGATTTAAAAACATATTACAAAACTACAGTGATACAAAATGTATACTACTATCATACAGACAGACATAGACCAATGGATTTTCATAGAGAGCTCAGAAATAAACCTTCCTGTGTGTGATCAAATGATTTTCAAGAAAAGTGTCAATACTCTTTTTTTTTTTTTTTTTTGCCAGTCCTGGGCCTTGGACTCAGGGCCTGAGCACTGTCCCTGGCTTCTTCCCGCTCAAGGCTAGCACTCTGCCACTTGAGCCACAGCTCCGCTTCTGGCCGTTTTCTGTATATGTGGTGCTGGGGAATCGAACCTAGGGCCTCGTGTATCCGAGGCAGGCACTCTTGCCGCTAGGCTATATCCCCAGCCCCCTCAATACTCTTTTTTTCTAAATAATTACTTATTTATTGTCAAAGTGATGTACAAAGGGGTTACAGTTTCATACGGAAGGCTGTGGGTACATTTCTTGTACAATTTGTTACCTCCTCCCTCATCCTCCACCCCCCATGAGTTGTTCAGTTGATTTACACCGAATGGTTTTGTATGTATTGCTTTTGGAGTCGTTTTTCTTTTTATCCTTTGTCTCTCGATTTTGATATTCCCTTTCCCTCCCCTAGTTCTAATACCAGTATATACAGTATCCAGGGTACTCAGATGAGATGGGAAAAGGAACCTTACTTTACCAAATAGTAAGTGGATCAAAGAACAGTATATATTGGTGCATGCCTTTAATCTGAGCAGTCATGGGGCTGATGCAGGAAGATAATGTATTTAAGGTCTTTCTGGGCTACATCAAAATACATTGCCCCTCAAATTGGATCAAAGAGGTAAACATGAAGACTAAATTATAAAATTAGTTAGAAGAAAACCTAAAGGCAAAGCTACATGACACTGGAGTTAGTCATTTAAACAAAAAAGAAAAAAATGAACTTTCATGATGGAATGGCAAATATGAAAACACATACATATGGTAAGGGATTAATATGTATAATATAAATGAAACTGCAATTCAATAATAAAACCAAACAACCCAATTTTAAAATGAACCAAAGAAATGAGTACATATTTCTTTCAAAATATATTCAAATGGCAATAAATTCAGGAACATATCTCCAAAATTATTAGCTATTAGAAAATTATTAATCATTACTGGTGATTAGAAAATTAAAGCCATAATGCACATTATTTCATATACATTCCTATTAAAAATGAAAACAGAAAATAACCAGTATTCATGAGGCTGTGGAGACATTGAAACAGTTGTTCACTTTTATTAGAGGCATATAAAGTTGCAGTCACTATAGAAAAATAATATAATGGTTACTCAACACACAAATATAGCCAGGTGTGGTGGTATGTCATAATATCAGTTACTCAAGAAGCTGAGGCAGGAAGTCACTTGAGCAGAGATATTTTAGAGCAGCTGAAATAATATAGCAGACTGGATTTCAAAACCAAGCAAGAAAAATACAAAAATGGTAATTATATAATCCATCAACTTCATTTGTGGGTGTACAACACAAAAATTTTAAAAACGGAACATGAGCAGATATTATAAACCAGTAAAATTAGTGCCATTATTCACAATTGAAGGATGAATGGATAAAGGATGAATGGATAGGGGTATAGCTATAAAATGGAATAATACCCAACCCTGAAAAGGAAAGAAATTCTCATATACATTACAGTGTGATTGAGGATTTAAGGCACACTGAATGAAATGAGTCAGTTAGAAAACAAGGTATGACTCAACAAATGTACTTAGAATTGTAAAAGTATGAGGGTAGAAGAATGGTGGTTTTGTTGGGGGTGGAGCTACCATTCTGTCATGGACACAGTTACTATTTCTGAATACAAAGAAGTTCTGGAGGTGGATGGTAGAGATATATCCCCGAGATAAGCACTTTAAATGGTTAAAATGGTAAGAAAATAATACATTGATCTGTTCAGTTAGGGTTTGTGCACTTGAAAATAGATAAATAATAGATAATAAAAGTTGGAGAAGTTTGTTTTCTGGAAGAATATGAACTAAAACATGTAGAAAGTTAGAAATCATAAGGGTGCAGTCAGCAACTTATCTATGTATTCAGGAAAGAAATATCTAGTAAATAGTTTTGATGAATATGGCATTCAAATGATCTCTAAGCATCATCAACAGATTACTTATTCATTATAAAAGATAAAAGTTGACCTTGAGTTGGTTAATTTGTCAAAGACCTTAAGCAAATGATCAAACTCAGAATTACCAATAAAGGGGCAAATAAATTATATGCCTCCTGTGTACTGAGAAAACCATGGGATCACCTACTCAGTGTTTCTGTCAAAAATGTATGATTTCAGGGTGATGATAAGAAAATAACCAAATTCAAATTAAGTAATTTTACACCACAACTAACCTGATTCATTCGAAATGTTAATACTTATGGAAGCAATATAAAGTAAATTTTAAAAAGTTGAATATATACAAAATTGGGCAGTTGTACCAAAAAGGCTGGATGAATAAATTAAAATAAAAAGTGTAGGGAAATCTTTTAGGTTAGAGAATGACAAGAAAAATTAATGGAATGAATGATATTCACTTTGTAGATTATATAAATACTGTAGAGGATATTTTTAAGACAATTTGTAAAATTTGAGTACAGAGAATTTATTAGATGTAGTTTTGTTACGGTTCTTGAATATGATAGCTGAATTCTGGTTATACAAGAAAAGGTCATGACTCTTAAGGGATTTAATGCTAATTTATTAAGAAACAAATATCACATTTACAATTGACTCAAATTGTTTAGGAAAACTACAAATTAACATATATATATATATGCTTATTTTAATCTTCTTGCAAATTGTTCTATGGGCTTGAATTTTTGAATTTAAATGTGTAACATAAAATAAAACTTTAATTACCCTCTTGTTAAGTAAGCATCTAATACATGGGAGCTGATATATTTGAAGGAAGACAGAAAAGGCTGGATGGCTGGTTAGAGAAACTTGGAGTCAGATGCTGTATTTATTCCAGTCCAAGTTCAGTTATTAACTTGCCACTTCACTTTGAATTTTCTCATGGTTCAAATAGGGAGTGATAATACCTTTTTGCCATGTCTACTTCATAGGGCTGTTGTGGGGATTAAATGAGATAACAGATGGGAAAATGCATTGACACAAGGCAAAAGTACAACTCAAACTCAGAACATTTATTGTTATTGTCATCTTAGAATACTTCTGAAAAGGCTGTTACCAAAGTTAATTCTTGGGAACAAATGGCTACTGATTTGTGCAAATTTGATGCTGTACACTTATTTCTTTGCTTTTAAAAATCCATGTATCTTATGACATGGGTATTCCCTGAAATGATTGATAGCCCTTGCAGGCTATCATTAGCACTGAATGAGACCACTGGCGTCCAAGAGGATTCTACCACATGTCTGCTTCCTGGCCAGCAGTTCTGCATATTTTCCATTTGAGTCAGTGGTAGGAGTTCTGGTTAAATCAAGTGCAACCAGAGATGGTGGTGGGGAATAGAAAGAGGAAGGCAAGGTAGCAGGGCACAAAGAAACTTCTTGATAAATGTTCTGTGAGAAGATTGAAAAGTTTCTGACATTGTCTGAAACAGACATCTATCTCTTTAGGGAATTCTAAATTCTTCATGAGAACCACTGCTTACCAATTTGCTAGTGAGAAAACTGTGCAAAATCAATGTCTTATTCATGCTATTAGCATTTACCCCAAGATAATTCTGTTAAATAAAAATTACAGGGGGCAGGATTCATTTCTCACATAACTATTGATTCAATATATTTTGCAAACATATTATACCATAGTGACCCTAAGGGTAATTTGGGGATATAAATTTAAAAAATTAAGATCTTCAAACCAGGGCTGGGAATATGGCCTAGTGGCAAGAGTCCTTGCCTAGTATACATGAAGCCCTGGGTTCGATTCCCCAGCACCAACATACATAGAAAACGGCCAGAAGTGGTGCTATGGCTCAGGTGGCAGAATGATAGCCTTGAGAAAAAGAAGCCAGGGACAGTGCTCAGGCCCTGTGTTCAAGGCCCAGGACTGGCAAAACAAACAAACAAAGATCTTCAAACCACTTCAGAAAGGAAAATACAAGTGCATGTATATTCACATTCACTGCATGCCCTCCTTCTCTTATAAGCTTTGATGTGAAAGTTACATTTTTGACTTAAAACCTTAATTTCATACTACATACATAGTATATACTTTGATCTGCACAGGGCTTAAGTACTAGAGAACTACAAATACAGATTCAATCAAAGCATCTTACAAATAATCCTTTCCTAAATTATGTCTGCTTTTATTTATTCAGTCTGTCAATTTTAACAACCCTCTTCAAATTTGTCCTTTATATAGTACTTAGGTGCTCTTTGTTGAAATTTAATTAGTAAAATAACCAGGTTATACAGATCAAACACAATATCATATTGTAATTCCCTAGAATCCAAGAGAGCTAGGCTCCCTTCTTTTTTGTTGTTGTTAAATTTTTATTGTCAAACTGAGGTACAGAGAGGTTACACTTTCATACGTTAGGCACTGTTACATTAGGTACTGTTTGTTACCTCCTCCATGAGTTGTTCAGTTCATTTATACCAAACAGTTTTGCAAGTACTGCTTTTGTAGTCGTTTTTCTTTTTTACCCTGTGTCTCTCGATTTTGGTATTCGCTTTCTCTTTCCTAGTTCTAATACCAGTATACACGGTTTCCAATGTACTTAGGCTCCTTTCTTGGCCGTTGTGGTTGTAGGAAATTAATAATAATGTTATGAGCTTCCCCATCTACAAAGTCAACCTCATAGTTATTCTTAGTGTTAGTATAATGATGAAGTCCAGAGATTTAATGGAAACAATACATACCATCAAATATAAGCAATTATTATTGGCATCAAACTTTGACCTATGTAAAATAAAATACATGTCTCTTGCAAGAAAGAACTAAACCAAAAAAAAAAAGAATCAGACAACTTATTTTTCAATTATGACTAATGCAATAGCAGAGATGTCAAATAGCACTTATAAAGTCCCTCTGTAGCCAAGTTGGAAAGCTTAAAAGAAAGTTTAGAGCCAGGCAAAGAACAACTGCCAAAATGCCAGAGTCCCTTTTTCCTGGCAACAATGACAGGGCCCATAATAGCAAAAAGTGACAGCAGTCTTATCAGTAGCCACTAGAACAGGAACAAGAGCCTTACAGTACTTGTTTAGGCCTGATGGAAACCTATTTCTAATGTGATGCATTGTCCAAGATTTAATATTTAACAGAAGATTTATTTAATCTTTCATCCATGTGAACACCCAAGGCAGAATGAATTGGAGGAAACATAGAAAAGAAATTTAGCTGTTATTAAATAATTAGGTGCCTTTTCAGTGTGGGGAAGCATTTTAGAGTATGATTTTTCCCATAACAATGTTTGATCCTTAATTTCCCAGAGAAGAATGATGTAATCATTCTTGAAAGTAATAGAAAAATCCTAAAATGGGCTTATATTTGATTTTAAAAATTCAAGGGAAATTCATATTAAGCATAAAATTGCTAAATATTTACTACAATGATATTAGGATAAAACAACTACAAAGAAAGAGAAAGACATTGTCTATGGGAAAAATGTGGAAATATAGTTTGTCATTGAACTACAGCTGCTGATAGATTTGATGTGACAGCAATAATTCACTTCTGTTGTCATTATAAATTATTAACTGGGTATAGGCTGCTGCTTTCATTTATGAATCACATAGTGTCCAATAGACATTACACATATAAAATAAAAACAAGCCCGTGCCTACAGATATGAGGTGGCATGGGACAGGACATTTAATTTAATTTAATTTTCCCCACTTCTTTTCTCTCTTGACTTGAGAAGAGGAATAGAAGAGAACAAGAGCAGCATGAAAGGTTTTCATATCTGTTGTGCTCTGGAGGTATTAAGTGAACAAATACAATAAAAAAAATCCTTGAATCAGTTGGCTAATCAATTCAATAATATACACTAAACATATATACTCATATTTGTGGCAATTATTGAAATGAAGAGTGGAAGAAACCTTTCAATGTTCTAAAGTCTCTTAAGGTTCATTAATTCTCATTGTCAATGTGGTGAGCTATTTTCACGATACTGTGATTTCTAAAGAAATTGTGACATTTATGCATTATTGATATATATGATACAATATATGTAAAATATAAGACCAGAGTCATATATTATTAATATAAAATAATTGACATACACGTTAATTAATGAGACAAAAGTCTTAAATTTCATTAATTAATATGAAATATTTGACTGACATCTTATTCTAAGAAGGAGTTATAAATGTTTAAACAATTTGAAAATGTCAAATAAATTTAGAACAGCCAGAACATGAAAAGGAATCAGAATATCAAATGAAAAAAATCTTTTCTTATACAAGTTAGGTCAGATAATGAGCCCTGACCTGTCTGGTAGCAATAGGAAAAGTATTTATACAATATTTATTTGGGGAAAATACATTTGTTATAAAAATCAAGTCCTGCTACTATTGTTGATACTATTTTTAATTTATTTATTTCTTTATTGTCAAAGTGATGTACAGAGGGGTTATAGTTTCATAATAAGGCAGTGCGTACATTTCTTATCCAAATGTAGATACTATTTAATGAATTCTATTCACTTTCATCAGAAGCAGTTCTAAGGCTTTTTCATGTGTATATTTATTTCATACTTAGAAGAGGTACTATTTTATCCTCATTATACTGGTGAGGAAACCAAGGCTCATAGAAGGGAAGAAACTTGACAAAAGTCACATAGCCAGAATAGGACAGTGTTGGAATTTAGCCACTGTGTCCTAACTAGAAAATTCACATTTTAATCTCTATTTAATATTATCTCTTTTCCTGATTAGTATAACTTTCCCAAATAATGGGACCAGAATTAAATGTATATTCCATGGGGTTTTAAAGAGCAAATAATAACATCCTCAAAATATCTTCACTGTAAACATAGTGGCAGGTTTCCATGGGCTTTTCATGATAATTTATGATTATTATATCTAGCATTTGTTGCAAATGAATTCTTAGGTACTTTAAAATGATGTTTTAAGGATCTTAAACACACCTCCTTCCATCTGCTCACACTATTAATCTGTTGAGAATATAATTGCCACTCTTTTTTCAGAGAAGTCTAAATCATCACAAATTTTGAGTTACAAGAACTCAAGACTCTAGCATATTAGAAGTGGCAATGCTCATTTAGAGTTAATTTGTACTTATTCTAGATAGGATTATGCATTGTAGATCTTAAAGGTTGTGATAGTTTAAATAATGCTATCAAATGGCCAGAAGTGAATGATGAGCAGCTTGGCTGAATGTTAAATCCAGTTATGTTAACATACTGTGAATTAGGTCTTGAAAAATCAACAAAGTGCCTACCTCCTACATACTTCTATCTCACTTTCTCTATTCTTTATTCATAGTGTAAATGTGGCCTTTGAGCCAAGGACTCCTAGAGAATATTACCATGATAACTGTAATAAAAATGATGGCTGAGATACAGATCTCTTCTTATATTCAGAATTATCTGATTAGGAAGGATTAAAAATGGAGATGAACTGCCATTAAATTATACCATTACTGCACTTCAAATTCTCAGTTAGCTCACTTCAGAAAGCACAATTCATTCATAAAGTCCTGTGCTGAGTAGGAGGTAGGGGAAACAGGTGGTCTATTACTAGATCCATTAAACAAGAGACTTATACATTACAGATGTATCTTGAGGCAATTAGGCTGATCATTTCTTTTCTTTTATGGCTTAATTCAAAACTCCTGGCAATAAAGCAATTATAAAGTATGTATCCTAACATTTACTTACAATATCAAAGGCAATGGCCCTTTCCTACTTCAGAATAAAGTGGACCCCTGTTCAATTTCCCCCTGCGAAATTCTGTACTTCCAAGCCAAATTCACTGTTCAGAAAAAAAGTGCAAATAGGAGGTCTAGTATATAAATGGTAAATAATATTAGCAAGGTAACTTGTTTAGAATGCCTGCAAGTATTTGTTGATTTTAAACAGATGCCAATTTCTATCTTTCAGTTGTTTCAGCATTTAAATCAGACACAGTGGCTAACGTGAATTTGAACAAGTTTATTTGTACTAGGCCTTGTTTAAAATATACCAAGGCATTATTTAATGCATGCGGCTCTAAAATTATAATCATCACATTCATTTTGTACATCACAAACTGAAGCTAAACAAGGTTGCATAAGTCATCCAAGCTCATACAGCTTGTTGGTAATAGAATCAGGATTTCACTTTGCACAGGCTAACTTTGAATGCATAATGTTAGCCTCTCATGCTATACCATTTTAAGCTCCATGATGCCAAACTATTTGTGTAATAGGACAAAAAGTCTACAATCATCTAGATACTAGTGTTGCAAAACCAAGTTCCAGTAATAGGTTGGGACATATTGAACAAAGTCAGGACTGACAGTTTAGTCGCATTATCTTACTTATGAAACTTTGACCCCTCTGTACAGCACTTTGACACTAAAGAAATGAAAAAAAAATTAAAAAGATGAGAGATAAAATTCCTTATATTTGGCCAAAGGTCAAGATATGGGTAAAAGTCATGGTATTCTTAATAAAGCAAGAAACTAGAAAACATAGAACTATATTCCAAAAATTACTGTTTCTAGATAGGCAAGGCTGGATAAAGTAAATGATTCCAATTTAAGGGAAAAGAAACTGATAGCAAAATAACCATGTTATGTGAGAAATAAATTTCAGAAACCTATTAACCAAGAACTTAGATAAATTTATCTATTAAATAAAAAAAAACACTTAATGTAGAATTACTGAGATGCCACAGGCAACTTAGGAAAGAGCAGGCGAGTGAACTGCATCATAGATTTTCACATTTGAAATATTGAGTGAACTTTTAAAATATCACAGGGTCCAGGCTACATTGCAGACCTATTACATCAGAACTTCTTGGAATGAAATTAAGGCATCAGTACTTTTAAAGTTTTTCATTGTATATAATGTATTGTCAAATTCCTAACCATTGAACTAGGAACCAAATAAATGGAACTTTTAATATTCCCCTTTATAGACACAGAAGTAGTCACAGAAGCTGGGGAGGGATTGAAGCCACAGGTATGTATTAGTGATTCTAACTTTTTTACAGTAAGATATATATATATATATATATATATATATATATATATATATGCAAGCATGTCATTTTGCTTCTAAATAATGATTAATCCCCACTGGCTCCAAATTGCATCAATGTATGGTTCTAGATATCAAGATATTTGATACCATGTAAGAGATCCATCTTAATGATGAAGTGAAATTTGATTGTTTTGTAGATATGTTGATTAAACAAAAAGCACCAACTCAAGACGGCCATGAGGTTGATTCAGATATACTTTGTGTCAATTCACCTTACTCAAAACCAAGAATTTAATAGTAAACACTGGATAACACTGACTAAAATCTTGCCATACTCACAGAACAAAGATGCTAACTTTAAAATCCAGATGTTTGATTTTCAATGTGATAGTTCAAATTCAAAATTCAGCAACCTAAAACACCAGGAAGTATGTACTTGAAAGGGGGCAGATTCAAGGGGGAAAGGGTGGACAAATGAAGAGGAGAGGAGTGGGGAAGAATAAGGGAAGGGATAAGTAGGGGAGGGATGGGTAAAAATGTTGAAAAGGATGACCTTGATCAAGATATTTTTTATTAATAAACTTCTTTGTTAAATGGCAACTCCTTTGTACTACTTAAAGATCAAAAAGAATTTTTAAAAGTGATAATTTATGTACCAAATTATTGATATTAGCTTTTAGATAAATTAAGGAAGTATTATATAAAGGTTACATGATAATAGCTAAGTCACATAATTATGGAAAAGATCAGTTGAAATATATGAGATTGCTAATAAACTGTAAATTATAGAAAACATTGAAAATTAAAGTTAAAAATTTCCCTAAATTATGTGTATATCATGTAAGGCATATCATGTATATGATGTATATGATAAGGTATATCATGTACAGACAAGGCTTCTTATGCTACATGGTTCTGAGTGACTTACATTTCCAAAACCTATACAGCTTTATGATGGGAACTATATGTATAAGACGAACTGTTTTCCTTTCGATGTCTTGATATTTTATTACTCCAGTTAGAGAGTGCTGGAAATCAGATTTGAATAAAAGAAATAACGATTTGTTCTCATCTAATATGATTTTATTGTTGTTGTTTTCCACATAGGAGCTCATGACCCTTTTAATGCAGGTGGTAAAGTTCACATGCCTCCAAACATGTAGTCCCTTCACCTTCAAAACAGTTATAAATAATAGAAGAGATATCTGGTTTAACACCATGAGAGGAGGAAGAAGAGGAGAATAGGAAGAGGCAGAAGAAAAATAGGACAACGAAGGAAAAGAGGAGGAAGAATAGGAGGAGAAAAAACTGAGGAGGAAGAGGAGAAAGAAAGAATGCTTCCTTTCCCCAGATAAAGTTCTGCATGTTTCTAGATCTGTATGTATTTAATCTGGAAAAATGAGAAACTATTGTTTCAAAAACTATATGGCATAATTTGAAGGAAAAAATTTAGTAAAACCATAGTTTTGGCTGGGCTTTGGTTTTAATTGGGTAAAAAAGAAATTAAGATTCAGAGTACAGTTTTCTCAGGCAGCTGAGAGAATTCAAATTATTTCACATTTCTAAATCAAATTTGACAGGTGATTAGTGTATAATAAATACTAATTAAATGGTTTTGAAAAAACATTTGAGTTTCTTTATACATAACTGAAAATCAGTATCTGACTATCACCTATGTGCTTATCAAGAAACAAATGGTGGAAAACCTACTCATTGACAAATAAGGTGTAAGTAATATAGGTACAAAGAAAGACTATTCCAGTTCAAAATGATGAGAAGGTAAATGGAATTCTCCAGTACATGGAGTATTCATTAAGTGCTTAATGGAGCACTTAATTCTTGCAGTACTAATGGTTCTTCAATTAACAGCTTCCTAACTTTCATCAGGGCTAGCAATCCTTGTGTGTTACAGAATAAATAGAAGGAGAACACTCAGTCAAACAAGATAAGTCAGCCACTGGAACAACTGTTACCACCACCTAAGGATACATGGGGCTTTCTAGTAAGTCTTTTTAAACAAAGTTTAACTAACCAACTTGTTTTTGTTTGTGAGATGGAACCTATCTATATTGCCTAGGCAACTGCCAAAGTCATGGCTATTTTGCCTCAGCTACTTGTGTAGCTAGAATTACAGGCATTTACTGCTATGCCTGGGTCAAACTGACCAATTTCTAGATAAGTTCCAAATAATTATGTATGTTTAAGAGAATAAAGTAGAGTGCAGAAAGCTAAGATTTCAAGGTAGTATGTGGGTCAGAATTCATGTGTTAAAAAGTGTGTTCTGAATGTGGCAGTATGCACAAGTGATCAGACTTTTAAGAGATAAATGGGTTATGGAGGCTCCATTGTCATGAATAGATTACTTTCATTTTTTTTTGGTTTTTTGTTTGTTTGTTTTGACAGTCCTGGGCCTTGGACTCAGGGCCTGAGCACTCTCCCTAGCTTCATTTTTGCTCAAGGCTAGCATTCTACCACTTGTGCCACAGCGCCACTTCTGGCAGTTTTTGTTCTATATATGTGGTGCTGGGGAATCGAACCCAGGGCTTCATGTATATGAGGCGTGCACTCTTGCCATATTCCCAGCCCCATAGATTACTTTCTTTCAAGGAGCAATCACTTCAGTTACTTCAAGGGTGGGTTGTTATAAAACAAGGCTGCCATAGGTGTTTAGTCTGTTGGCATATACTCATTTGCCCTTGTGCTCTTCTGCCGTGATATAACACAGTATGAGGGTCTCACCAGCAGCAGCTCAGATGTTGGCTCCATAGTCTTGGACTTCCCCATCTCTAGAGCTCTGAGTCAAAATGAACATCACTTCCTTATAATGTTCCCAATCTCAATTATTCAGCTATAGCAAAAAAAAATTAATTAAGTCACAGTCTCACAGAGTATGTTTAACGTGAAAGCCAGGATTCTATAGTTAGATCAGTGTTGAAAATAGCTAGGCCTTCTCAGCAGCTTTAGCACATATATTGTGAATCCACACTACAAACCTTGTTCTGACACTCAGCCTGGACACAAACTATAACATATATAGACAGATTGATAGATAGATAGATAGATAGATAGATAGATAGATAGATAGATAGATAGATACAAATATCTAACTATCTATACACACACACACACACACACACACACACACACACACACACACACACATTTCATGGTTGCCATTAGAAATTTTTTCTCTTCCTGGGATGTTCTGCCACGGAAATGTCTTGATTGTTCTTTACAGGAAATTCCTGAAAGACCTACCAACTCTTCTTAGGAAAACAGTCACAAAGTGAACCCCAAGATTTTTAGAATCCTGTCTTTAAGATTGTTACAGTGTTACTTCCATCAATTCTGTGCTTTTTGGAGTAATCAAAGCAAAACCTCTTTTTTTTCTGTTATCTATCAGTGGTTTTGGTAATATCTAGGGAGAATCCACTGCAGAACATTTAAGAAGATATTATATTGCTTATAGCTTTCTAAATTTATTTGATCACCTGAGAATTTCCAAGTATGTATATATAGAGAGATGTATCTATATAGGGTGATAGATATGTGCATATATGTAAACCCTAACACATTTACACCTTGAGAAAACTTGATGTAATGGAAAAGACCTAGCACTAACATGAGATAAGTTTGGCAAGTTTGATTCTGCTATGTTCCAAAGAAATCCCTCCTCTTTGAGGTGGAGGAGCTTTACATTCCTTACTTGTAAATGAAAGATAGGGATTATATAAACTCTGAAGACATGGTTGATTCATAATCTTTTTACTACCAGGGCACTCAAGATAAAAGAAGTAAAAATGTATGGGATTTAGCAAGAGTAAGGCAGGTCAGATTGTAGATTAGATAAACAAATCCTGCTGTTCCATTTAGGAATTTTAACAAAAATGCAATTTGAATCTACTTTCAATTTCTTGCCAGTTCATGTACTTCAAATCATTTGATAGGATATGGTCACCAATTTTGTTTTGACTATAACTTCTTTAAGTAGTGATGAAAACTACATCGATCCTCAATCCTAGCTGAACCCACAGAAGAAAAATATTGTTGTTTTTTTATTGCAAAGGTGATGTACAGAGTGTTTAGAGTGACATAAGTGAGGTATGAGTACATTTCTTTTTGAAAAGTGTTATCTCTTCCCCCATTTTCTCCCAGTTTTTTTCTTTCCTGACCTCCTTCCTCCCCCAAGGTGCATTGTTCATTTCCAACATAGTGTCTAGTAAGTATTACTGCTAAATTAGTTTACCCTTTGTCCCACTGTTTCTGTGCTTTCCCTTCCTCTCAGCAAATAAGATAAACTTACATACAAAGGTACAGAAATAAAAATAGTGGTAAAAGGGAAAAACAGAAGAAAAAAAGAACCACAAAAAGTAAAATAAAAATAAACCTCTTGTTTTCATTTCTTGGAGCTCCTTTTGATAAGCTTCATTAAGTAAATATACTAATTGTTGTTCTAAAGCAAGATACATTGCACAGCTCTCTAGTAGGATCTGAGCTGACAGCAAATTCCAATACAAACATTATCTAATACTGAGCTCAATTCCAGCAGATGCACAACAATTATGTCACCTAAATTAGAGCTCTGTGGGCTCATTGATACTAATATATATATATCAACTTATGATTGAATGCTTTTGCATTTGTGGAGCATCTTGAAATGATACTAATTATACCACATTCTCTTTGTTATCGTATATCACTTTGTTTTCCTAGGTTCCCTTGCTCACATTCTCATGGAATCTATAAAACAGTTTTCATTTTAGGTAAGAAACTAGTCATTTTCTTCAGTATAGAAATAGGAAATAATTTCATAGATGTGAAATACCTTGTTTAAAGTTGTTACATAGTAGAAGACTCAGGAGTCCAGCCCAGGTTTTCCTATGCCAATTCTATCCCTTTTCCCTTTCTATCAAAATTTCTCGTCTGACATTTCTTTTTACCTGCTAAAGACATCTTATCTGCTAAATCGAATGGCCTTTTCATTCTTTCCTTCTATTTGTTCACTCATTCACCCGAAGATATTCCTTATATATATTTCCACCTCAATCTGTGTCCCTTATTTAACTCTGTTAAGCATGTTCCTTTTTTGTGCTTTTTTCACCTCAGACCTCCCAGTGTGTTTTCCTGAACTTTTACATTGACACTCTTCTGTTACCTGCCTGTACCTTGACCTTTGCTAATTTAATTTTAGTTTAAAGCTTCAACTGAAATCTTTGTATGAACAACTGCCAAGTCTCCCTTTCTAGCATAGGAGAAGTATAGAGTACTAGAAAAGTTTGAATGATGTAAAAGTCACTTGGAGATTTGTGTTTCTTTTAAAGAAACAACAGAATGCAAAAGAGAAATTTTCTAGCTTTTGAGTAGCGAGGCTTTAAAGGATAAGATTTAAGTACAAAAATATACTGAACATCTTCTAAGACAAGAAACAACATGAAGAAAAAATATGTGGGAAACAGCAAGCATTTAAGTTTGCATTACTGAATGAACGAATGAATGAATGAGTAGAGTAGTAGGAATGCATTATGATATTTGAGCTAGTAAATAGTACTAGTAGGAAAATCAAATTAAAGCAGCCAATAAAGAGTTGTATATAACATTTTGGACTTGGGGAGTATCTTTACCATTGTAGTAATAAAATATTAGGCCTAATTTTAATTTATACGTGTGCCTTTTTATTAACATTAGACAGTTTCTTCAGAGAATGATCTGTCTACATGTCACACCATTCTACCCCATTCACAGCATTTATTGTGGTAACTTGGAGTCAATAAATGAATAAATACTTTTAAAATTAATCACTGGTAACATTGCCTTTCAAAATGTTCCAGTCTTCTTGTTTTTATAGCCTAATAAAATATAATCCCTTGGAGGGCAGTACTTGTGACTCACATTTGCTACACAGGTGGTCTGCCACTTAAGCCATACTTTATACTTTAGTCCTTTATACTTTAGAAAAAAATTTAAACAGAACCTTGTATCTTTTTCCGCAACTGGCCTGGACTACAAACTCTTACTTACACTTCCTGTAAAGCTGGGATGATAGATACAATCCACAATCCAGTATTTTGTTGAGATGGGGGGTCTCACATTAACTATTTGGCTCAGGTTAGCCTTGAACAGAGATTTTTCGTATTTCTGCCACTGAGGCTTTGAGGTTTTAAGTGTTACACACTGGGCCTGGCATACAGTATGTAAAATATAAAATATAAAAATTCTCTAAAAAATCTGGTTCCTAATTTCAAGTCATCTACTAATATTAACCTAAGTACCATCATATCTGACTACTACATTGGTTTCAATTCATAACCTCTTAACTAGGGTCTCATTCTCTGAAACCTTTCTGAACAACTTTGTAAGAACTTTATCACATTACTTTTCACCATGTCATATCTTTATATTTTTCTTCTGCTGGAGTGTGTCTTATAAGAAATGTATTTAGTTTCTGTATCTGCACGCATGTGTTAGTGAATGAAAGAATGATAGGTCCAAAGCCTTTCTTAAGTAACTACTACTTGCTCTTGTATTGCCTACTATGTATAGAATCTATGGGGTATCACATGGATTCTGTCCTCAGTGATTTGCAGCCACTAGGGATGCAATCCACACTATATATACTTATACATATATACACATACATACATATATATATATACACATATACAGATGCATACAACCCAAGAAAGTCAACCAAATAATTGCCGCTAGGTGGTTGACATCTTTGACATCCAAAAACTGGATGATCTCTGGCTTTTCCTTCAAATGCCATGTCCTCTTGTAATCTTGAGGAGGTCTTTCTGCTATGTCTCTCCAGGTTTGCTGTCAAAGGCAACACTGAATAACTCACTGTGACTTTTGAAAGGAGTGTAACAAGTTCAAAATGATGGATTCCATGAAAAAAAATCCCTGCCCAGTGAAAGAGGAATAAAATTTTCTCTTTGACAAACCACTGGTATATGGTACAAGTTTATATGCTATCTAAGGAAACACTGCACTCAGTGAGAACACGCTCTGGTTAGGGAAAGCAATTGCATCTGGCTGTCCCCGGATCCTAAACCACATATTCAAAAGAATATGTTTGAGCTTGCATATTATTTATTCATATCCATTCCATCCTCCTTCCCCTGACTTGTTTACTTTGATCTTATCTCAGAAACATATTCTTACATTGTACAAATGCCTAAAACCTAGTGACAACCACTCAACTTCTTCAGGATCAGATTTTCTGTGAATCTAAGCACAACCCAGAATCTTCTCTTTTCAAATATACTAAAGCAAGTCAGTAGGATGAAGATGCTCATCTTACAGGTTTTTTATAGTGCTTTCTAAAGTACTTTGATCAAAAGGAATAGGTTCATAGCTGCTCTACCACTTCTCCTCCCACGCATACACAGACTTTCTATTCACAAGTTTGTTATTTCCTTTACCAGCACACTTCTCACAAGCATTTCTCCCTAGTTAAGATGCTGTTTTTTCAGTACTTGGGCTTGAATTAGGATTTCATTCTCGTAAGACTGGAACCCTATACCTTCAGTCACTTTTTCAGTCAGGTTTTGCACTGGTTATTTTCAAAATGGTTCTTGCTATATGTCATAGCTGGCCTATGTTGTGATTCCCCTACTTGAACTTCCCTTTCTTGCTAAGATAAAAGGCACATGCCTCCATATGCAGCCAGGTTAAAATGGAGTCTTGCATATGTTTCTGCCAGAGATAGCCTTGAACTGCATGATATCCCAATCTCTGCCTCCCAAGCAGCTAGAATTCCAGGTTTAAGCCACTGTATCAAGCACATATTTATATAATAAACTGAATATCTTTTTTTTCTTGTCTTTTACTTGAAGTGTTCTGAATTCTTGGCTAAGTACATCTGCTCCAGTAAGCTCCCCAAATATAGATATGTTGCATTCCACTTGTGATCCTTTTGGCCAATTACTGAATGAACAATTGGTCAGACTTTAGAGGCCGAAATATTTGAGTCTTAAAAACACTCCAATATTACCGATCTTTCTGGACAATGAGCATACAAGAAGATATGAGAGTAGTGTAACAATGAATAGGTCTCTAATCTAATGACTGAAAATTCATGACAATCCTGGAACACCTATACTGTTTTTAGTTTTTGGACATTCTTTTCTTTAAAGAGTTTCTGTAGCTCATGAGAACTCAAAATGATCTATGATGACCAAATG